>NW_010102579.1:0-24019 GCF_000699245.1 Pterocles gutturalis
TATTACTATAATTATTATTTTAAGTTTTGTTGTAGTTTTGTTGTTAAATGGTTCTTATCTCAACCCACAAAGCTCTTTTCCCTTTACCCCTTTAATTCTCTCCCCCATCTCCCAGAGGAAGGAGGGTGAGTGAGCAGCTACATGGAGTTTATTTGCCACTAGCTGGGTTCAAAAGCACCACAGAGTCCAGCTAAGCCAGGTGTTGAACTAAACACAAAGAGGAGACTTTGAGGACTGTGGAGTAAAACACACAAGACAAGAAAGAGCAGTTCCCACCTGCACAAATTCTACAAAAACACAGAGGTTGCAAGCCTGGCTCAGAGCTCTTGTTGAAGACTTCCTTGTCTGTGACTTAGCTGGTGTCACCAGGAAAGGTTCCAGTAGAGCTAAGAGCAGCACTCCAAGTCAAAACCCTTTTCTCCAGTCAGTGTTTAAAAGCAGAAGAAGCAGTACAAGGGGTATAGACATGAAGATAACTTTGGAGACCCAAGTCTTTCATTTTATGGTTGTGGAGACTGAGAAGTGTAATCCTGTACACATACAAAGTCCTGCCTCTAGTAAAGGATATAGTTGTGCAAAACCATCACTTGACACATTGTGGCCATGTGACAGCTCTTCTCCATTTGCAACCAGGCCACACAAGTTTTTTTGTATGCTCTTTTCAAAACATTTATTTTGCAAATCAGATCTTTTCAAATGCAGCATATGGTGCATTTCCAGGAGCTCAGGTCTCTATCAGATATTTATTTTAGGGATTTCACTAGAAAAACACAGATGTGGGAGAGTCGTCCAGGCAAAACATTTATTTTTTCCGGGAAGATAACTCCCCTCTAAGCCAATCAAAGCTACTGAAGTTTGAAAACCTGGTGTAGTCCCAATAAACAGGTGTCATAACAGCAGTTTCATCTTTTGGTTAATACAACCTCCAAATCCTCTGTGTATAAGACAAAAACACATTTAAGAAGACTCACAATCCCCAACATTTAATCATAACATTTATTCAAGAGAATTCAGATGGGCATTGTTTTATATAGAGCAAAAAGAACAAAACATTTAGCAAACATATCAAATTTCTGAAATTTATTCTGTGTTCATAAAACTCATGTTTTGTGGTGAACATAACAAAGAGAGGAATTTATCAATACTGATATTTTGCTTACATACACCTCAGTGGGACAAATTCTTTGTTGCTGTGAGTTGTTTTTGCACCAGCTGTGGTCTCAGCTTCTCTTTACTTAGGTTTGATTCAAATTGGCTGCTAGTGCTTCTTTAATATATTGAAGTAATTTTTTTAATGGACTTAATGTGAGCCAGACCCTTTTCTCTGGTTGATATTAGTGAATGGAGCAAAACCTGGTCCAAAACTGAGTCAGAGCAGGTTGCAGCTTCTGCTGCTTTTTTCCCTCTCACCAGTATTTAATCTTCTTTCTGTGACCCCAAGAGAGCTTTTCCTGGCTTGCTAACTAACTACACTACATGTCAGTAAAGCCAAGCATATATGATAATGGATCTGGCCGTATGTTCTCAGTACTTTGCAATTGCAGGCTTTTTCAAAGTCTGTGCCATAGGCCAGGCATGACATAACCATGAATAACAAACTAACAAGCCAACTTTTATCTTCTCCAACCAGCTTTTCTTCAAGAGGCAAAAATTCAAGAATCACGTGAAGCACTGTACTGAGATCCAAATGAAGTTCCAACATTTATTGAAGCATATTATTCTGACCTCTATGCAGGTCATTTCTTGCTTCACAGTTGTAGACCAATCTTGCGTACTGATTCTGTAATCTCATAAATTCTATCTTAAAGAACACCAGGTGTGCCCGACTGTTTTCAGGCTAAGTTAGGAATTTGCTTATTTGATTTATTTTGGTATATTTTCTTTATGTTTTACACCCACTATCTTCTCTGGAGAGTATCTAGGATCATTATCATATCAAGTGCATTTTAATAATATAGGGAAAAGTTTCCAGTTCTCAGTTATAAAACTCTGGTGTGTAACAAGAAAGTATACAATATTCTCTGAAGGAGAATAGCAGATATCTCTTAGGTAATTGTCAGTCTCTTTGGAAGGGAACAAAGGTGGCACCTATTCAGATATCAAAAACTGACAATAGTCTGCTGATTTAGTGGAATGTATTAAGTTTATGTTTGGCCCATCAAAGTTTAGAAGCATAAGTTCAGTACTCAGGACTGGAAAGGGACTTCTAAATTATTCAGGTTCCATGGGTAGCACCTGGACCAACATCAAAGAGACCTTAAATTAAAAACATTCAGTCTTTAAAATGTCAGAGGTGTCCCTATTACACCATACTGTACTTCTAAATAAAGTTCCACTTCTAAGTGGTTTATAAAGTAAAGGGTTAATAAATGTTGAGTGGAGCTTTAAAGAAATGGGTAAAGAATGGATGTACATTTTATGCAGTTCAATGGCTTGATTGATCAGCTCTTATAAAACTCAGTATTGTCATCTATTGATGTGCTTATAACTAAGGCATGGCTCAAATCTATAAAACATTTACGGTCACTATCAATCATTTATTAACCCCTTACATATGTTTTATTAATAGAATCTTAATATAAAGCCAAGTTAACATGCTTTAAAATTCTTTGGGAGAGATTGCTATCAGTCAAATGTTATGGAATAAGTCAGAAATAGCCTTCTCTTACATTGTATAGGACTAATTCTAAAGGAATATTGAAATCCCTTTATTACTTCTGCCTTCTGAAAAATATTGGGGGATTAAGGAAAATGCAGGCACTGAATTTCTATGGCAATATGTAATAAAAAACCATTATGATGGTCTCCGTATTATTTTCAGGAAAGTAAAAGCCTTTTTTTTTTTTAATCTTCAGTTTACATCAATGAAACTCTCAGAGGCAAGCTACATGATTTAAGGTCTTAGATACTGAAATGAAAGGAAAGTGAGGATCTGTAGGCCCTCTCTGGACCTTATCTAAGGCTCTTCATCCTAAGCTGATGAGCTCTACAAAGCACTTTAGGGATTCAAGTACTATTGAAAATAGCATCGCACACAGAAGGGCTAGCACTTGTAGCTGGTGAATAAAATCCCTATTTCTGTAAGAAACTGCCCTTACCACAGAATTACAGAATGGTGGAGATGGGAGGGAACTTCTGGAGATCATCTTGTCCAAGTCCCTACCCCAGGCAGTGCCAGCAGGAGCAGGTTGCTCTGGGCTGTGTCCAGTTGGATATCAAGTATCTCCAAGGATGGACACAACTCTCTGAGCAAACTGCTTCAGTGCTCAGTCACCCTCCCAGTGAAAAAGCTTTTTTCTTATATTTTAATGGAAGTTCTGTATTTCAGTTTGTGCCCATTGCCTCTTGTCCTCTCACTGGGCACCACTGAAAGGAGCCTGGCTCCGTCCCCTTTTCACCCTCCATTGAGGTATTTACAGGCACTGATAAGATACCCCTGAGCCTTATCTTCTCCAGGCTAGATAGTCCCAGCTCTCTCAGACTCTCCTTGTATGGCAGATGCCCCAGGTCCTTAATTACTTAATCCAGCCCTTTGCTGGACACATATGTCCATGTCTGTCTTGCAGTGAGCAGCCCAGCACTGGACACAGATCTCCAGATGTGTCCTGCCAGCACTGAGCAGAGGTGAAGGATCACATCCCTCATCCTGCTGGCAATGCTTTCCTTTTTCTGCAGGTGACCACAGTGGTTCCCACAGTTTTACCTACTGCCTTTATGCCAAAGATGAGTAAAATTATCTGTCTAGGCTCTTTATTTACCTCATTCCCATCTACCCTCTTTGCTTTTTAGTGCTGTTTCCTCCTATATATTTTATGATTCACCTACACAAAAAGGACAAAACAAAAGTCTTCTTCCTAACACCAGATCTCCCTGAACAGCTTTCTCAGTCAGACCTTCTGTGTCTCCCATTTCACCCATGCAACAGACACATCTCACTGACGTTTCATGCTCTCTTACTGACCAGTTGTGATGCTCACATCTCAACCACAACCCCACTGCCTATGGAGCCCAGCCAAACTCCTTCTCCCACAATATGTCTGAGCAGTTGGATCTGGTACCCTTGCCTCTGGAGCCGGAGAAAAGCTCAGGTGCACCCCAACCACCTGTCAGAAACATCTCAGTATAACTAGATGATATTGCGGCAATTTCTCTCTTCATGGCATGGCCCTTTTTTTAACATACAAACTTGTTTCCACAGAAATCAATATCTATAGGACAACTGCCTTCCTTAGAGTAAAACTCATTTCAAAGAATTGCACAAGTATAACTCTAGAGTATCTGCCTAAATTTCCCCCCGTTTTTTTTCCCCTATGTTAGCTATGACCGAGGAGAGTATTGCAAACAATAAATTACTGATCTGTCTTTTTTTTTCTAAGTGTTTACCAGCCTGAATGCATTTGACAGGAGACTGCTAAGGAAATATTTCAGCGATGTTTCCAAAATGCATTTTGAAAGCTGTTGGTTCAGTAATTACTAGAGGAGAAGGAAGATAGAAAGATTTTTTTATTTACCTGCTGTGGCTATCAGGTATTAACACAACTAATTCTCATTGCCATGGCATTCACAGCTCAAATCCCACACGTGTGAATCAGGGCTTCTTGTACTGCACCCTTTGAAAGGCAATCGTGCAAACATGAGAGCCTAAAATATGACAGGTGATATTGGAAATTATATTAGGCATCAGCCAGCACAGCAGAAAGAGGACAGGCCAAGCAAGGACGAATTATTACAAATTTACGTGCGACTGTCACTTTTCCCCTCAGAAATTAACATGCAGATACAGCTGAGCAATAGACCACCAGCAGATAGGTCCATTCCCAGCCCCATACAGAGCTTCACAGCAATGGAGATATGATTCAGTAAGAGGTCTTACTGCTCTGGATGAGGACCTGGTGGATCTTGGGGAGGAGCCCGCAGTCTTCTGAGGACTATCTCAATTTTGCAATGTTTGTGCAATCTGAAATAAACATTTTGAACTTGACCCACCATTCGTCATGCTGGCCTGGCCAGATGCCACAATTTAAAGGGATCCAAGCAAGACACACAGTGGTGGGGACAATGTTGCTGTAAATTTAAGTCATCAACAGTCAGACAGAATGAAGCGGGTACCAAAAGCCATGTCATCTGCTGCATGTGGGTTGAATTTTCTGTTGACTAGTTCCCCAACTGAGGATAGCATTTTACTAAATGAGTTCTGAAAATCTTAAGTGGTTTTGCAGTTTCCTTTTGTTCCAGAATTACGTTCCACTCACTATTTTTCCAAAGTCTGTTTTTAATTTGTCACCAATACATGCCACCATTTTACTAGTTCCAACACAAAACACGAGTTTTGCAATGAAAAACCAAATTGCAAGGGTGAGAGGCAGTAACATACAGAACAATCTAGACAATAAACTCTGCACAGGTCCAAACACAACCTCTCACCTTTTTTACACAAACACACTTACACACATGTGAGACACTAGTGAGTCAAGCAGCCATGTGAATCTTAAAGCTTCTGGTTGACCAGCCTGCCAAGTCAGTGCTATAAGAATGGGAACAGTTAATTTAGCATAATTTTCTGAATATGTCCAAGCATCACTTTTCAATATGTCCAATGTTGACTGGGTAGCTTTGCACTCGCCAAAAAAAATTGGTTTTAGAAGACCCAGAGATCCTAAAGACAATTTTTCTGGACAGCATCCAATTTGCCCAGTGGTTGGCCTGCAATAGTTTTTCATGCAGCATGCAGTGGGAAACCCTGAGCTGAGCTTTAAAAACACCCAGGATTACCTGTGTTAATGTACTAAGCACAGGGCAAAAATAAGCACTAAATGCTTACTGCATCTAACCTATATTATGTGGTGAGATAACCTGAACTCTCTTTCTCTCCCTCCAGCAGACTTTGTACTGGACTGCTATTGAGCATGCAGGGTAAACATTTTTTTTTTTAATGTATATTAAATTAAAATTGGCTTAAAAGCAGCAGTCCTAATCCAGCATGCAAGTTTCTCTTCTTTTCCCTGATGTGCCTGTGCTGACAGTAATGCCAAGTGAGAACAATCATAACCCTGGTAAAACATCAGTGAGCTGTTTGCATCATGCTGACAACTTTAATAATAGCCAAACAGTCCATACATTGTCACAGTAAGAAAAGGGCAAACAGTTTTTCTCAGTGCTTTGTCTCAGTGCTGCTGGCTAGATGCAACATGACAGCAGTTCAGATACATACACGCAGGGCTAAGTAGCTGCAGATAGATATAAAGCAGATAGTGTGCAGAAGACAGAGTACGCAAATGTGTGTTGGGAGTAAAAAGGATTCAGCTGTAACAAAACCAAACTTGTACACAGCTCTGCCATCCAATGGATTTCCTCTTGGAGTTCCTTCTCTTTCTTTATTCTTGGGTTTTCTGTTTACTAACCAAACAAATTATTAGAAAGAAATGATCTGCCAGGAAACTGCATATCAGGACAGCACCCTCCACCCAAGTCACGTTTCATTATCTGCCACGCCAGCAGTCCCTCTCCACCCTGCCCCTGCCATCACCACCTCAACCAGCTCCCGTGTCCAATGAGACTGTCGGATGGGAAGCATCACCCGTTCAGCGTGGGCTTTATTGTCTGCAGAAAGGCTACTGTTAGTGCCAGCCATGCCAGATTATCATTTTAATAATCAGAATCAAAGTGATCTGTCAGGACAGCGCAGACCCATTTAAAGTGGAAGGTTTCACATTACTGCTGATTCCCTCTCTCCCTCATCCAAGCAGCGGCAATAAACATCTGAGAAAGGGAACGGTTTGCATCCAGTTCTGTTGTCACCAGTCACATACATTAAAGCAATATCCCCAAGCTACTGTGTAGTATTTATTTGAGCGCCACAGAGGAATTCTATTTTGAGAGAACGTTAGAATGTAAATGGAGGTGAAAGTCTCTATTTCTCCCTTTCTCTTTTGCAGAACAAGTCGCAGACATTGTTCAGTTCTTCAAAGCTAACAATAAAAGACCGTCTTCTTATTCAAGTTGCAACATTCAGCGCTTTTGTTCTCTAAATCTATTTTACCACGTGGAAAGGCTTTCTGAGGAGTTAATATACACTGTACAAGAATTGTCTCCTTATAAAAGAATTACTGCAGTCTAAAAATAGTGGCAGCTTTGTTACGTGCATTTCAGATCTCGTCTGATGTTGAGATCAAAGTTTGCAACTACTGAACTAAAAATCGTTTAACGTTACAAACCACACTAGCCTGTAAGCTAGACCATTATATGCTAGATGAATGTGAGCATGGCCCATAGCAGGTAAATAGGTCATGACTGTCTTTTTCCTAGACATAATATGCCAGAATAGAATAGAATAGAACTAATATAACCATATACATATAATACATGTTATAATATTGTAACATAAGTCCATGTCTCTGTCCATGTTTTGTATATTGTATATACTGCCATGTCTCCAGGAATCTTGACCTGTTTAGATCTGTACTGCTGTTCTTCACATGTTGATAAAAAGGTAAGTTTCAATACAACTGAAGGACCTTTGCCTATCAACTGAGTTTAATTCATCTTTATTTATAAATTTTGATGTCTCTGTGCAAGATTATGAAGGCTATCTCATTTCCATTAAAGCCAAACATTTTTTTGCCCCCAGGCTTTTAAATTGAAAGAAACATAGAGCTCTTACAGCTGCAAAACACACCAATCATACTTCAGCAGTACTAGGGGCTGGTGATAATGGAAGGCAAAGAAGTCCCCGGAAGGAGGAAGGAGGACTGATGTGGAGTCAGTATGCAGTATATAGTCCAGTATAAAAAAACAAGAGAGAAGAACAATGGAGGTCAATATTTTAAGATTGTCCTAACCCCCTTGGGAGGTCTACAGAGTCTCACCTGAGTGGAGTTATGTGCTGACCATCATCCTGTGGGTACCACAAAATGTACCTGTAGACACACTTATGAGTCGCAGTAATTTTCTTTTGCCTTGTTTACTGCTCATAGTTTTGCTTATGGGACCACATTTTACTTGCTGTCAAAAAGCCAACCAATGACTGGGAGACTGAGTATTCAGGCACTCTAAGTTTTTGCCTTTGCTCTGAAGCTTCAACTTCACCAAATATTTAAGACACTTTTGAAAATGTTATCCAACATGTTCATTTTTAGAGCAATTTGAATTAAAATACAAATTATACTACATTGGTTCCCCATTCAGAGAGCAACTCTGGAAGCCTTTCATGGCCAAAGAAGCATTTGGGATCTTGTGACTCCAGAAGCTCCTGTCAGTATAGCATGCAGCTGAATACAGACAGCAAAAGCGTCCTCAGGCAGTCAGCAAGTGAGTCCTAGGGATTGGATGGGGTGGGATGGGTCAGGGACCACAGACATAATATTGACTTGAACTGGTATAACCAGATTTGGAAATAAAACTTTGTCTCCTGGGTCAGTCTGAGATTTCATAAATGCTTTAAGAAAAATCACAAAATACGATTGTGTCACCTAGGGTTGTACCAAAGGCCTAGCTGAAACCCTAGCTGACTTGTCCTTTGTCACTGTCTGAGGTACTAGTCAGTATTTACAGCAAGGGGCAGGAAAAGGAAAGAATGATCCTTCCCTGTGTATGTCCTCCCTTCATCAGGATCACAGGCTGCTCAGAGTATCATGGGAACACAAGGGTAATACAGTGATATACTCCTCAGCTGAAGCTACTTGTTAATATACATATACACTGTGTTAAGAGTGTGTCACATCTGCCAAAAGATGCCTTGATCTCCATCAAGGATCACAAAAGAAACACCAATTTATTCAAAATGGATTTTAAATAGTGCACTATATGAGCCAGGAGTGGCATCATGGACTCATCCTGATCCCTTTTGCCTCTGTGCATGTCCATCACTCACCCATTAGCTGGTATGGGCGTGGACTGATCCACAAGCTGCACCAGAATCCCTACATGGCCCTGTTTTTGTAGCATGTTAGGCAGGAAGTGTGTTCCAGTGATAATCAAACAGCGCAGGAGAGTCAAACTGTTCAGAAGCCCAAGTGTAAGGACTGAGGGCTATGGCCCAGCTCTTTCCTCTTGATTATGGTCTCCAGTCCTGTAACTCTTCACAAGTTCAGCACTTTATTCACACGCCCCCAGTTCCAACTGCTGTTAACATCTGTCATTCATACTCTCACACCTTTCGTATTTGTTTGGAAGCTAACACCCACATCCACAGCTGATCTGTTTTCCAGATCATGTGCTCTTCACGCTAATGATCTCTTGTGTCACAGCTGAGTTAGCTTGGCTTTTTGCTTCCAAAGCCCTTGTCATGGTTTGACACAGCTAACAGCAGCAAACACCATGCAGCCACTTGCTCACCCTCCCCCCTCCAGGAGACGGGGGAGAGAATTCCCCCAGGGGACAGGGAAGAGAATTAAAGGGGAAAAGGGAAAAGAGACCTGTGGACTGAGATAAGAGCAATTTAATAACTAAACTACAAGAAAACTAAAAATAATAATTATATTAGTAGTAATAATATACAAATGAGTGGCACACAGTGATACTGCTCACCACCTGATGACAAAGGGTCAGCCCATTCCTATGTAATGATCCCAGAGCAAGGAGAGTCCCAAAAGCACAATCCCAGAAAAGAGAGAGATGAGCCAGAGCAAGAGACCACTTCTGGACAGAGCCTCACCTATATACTGGGCTTGAAGTACATGATATGGAATAGACCATCGGCCAATTTGGGTCTCAATCCTAAACCTAAAATCAAATCCTAGGCTTGTAATTAGGGCTGTGCTCCCTCCCAGCTTCTCCTGCACTTGCAGACACTGGCACAGCAGAGAAGCTAAAAAGTCCTTGACTGTCCTGGCAGCAGCTATAAACATCAGGATGTGATCAGCCTTCTTCTCAGCACAAATCCAAAACACAGCCTCACACTAGCTACTATGAAGAAAGTTAACTGTTCCAGCTGAAACCCAGACAGCCCTACAACCAACATGCATCTTGATCTGCAGCCTTGGATTTCACAGTGCTGCTCAGCCTTGCCCTGTGTAGCTTCACAGAGAAACCAGGAATTTGTTTATTTCCTGCAGGCTGATTCAACTCTGTGTTGATTTAATGTCAAACAGCTTATTCTGCTCACCAAATTCCAATGTATAACCAAACTGTTCTGGATAAAAAACCCCCCATCAGTGGTGGTGGGATTTCACACAGGCACAGCAGTTTTCTTTACAACCTTTTTTACAGTCAGATCAAGTCCTTAGTGTAAGCAATAGGTTTTGAACTGTACTCTTGATAGCAGCAGAAGTTTTTGTTACGCCTTCGGTGGACATATGCTTAGGTTGACAGATTAGGCAGGATCAGATGATGGTCCTTTATGTATTTGGAAATCTTACAGAACTCTTTCCTTGCCAAGTAGTTTTCAATAGACCTTTAATTATAAAAGAGCATGTTATAAAAAATTTTCTATTCTCCGAGTTCTGGACATGCTCAAATGCTGGCATGAGAATGCTGGTAGCTCAGTAGCTGGATTACTCAGTGGTTTATATGGAGAACAAGATCAATTATTCAAATTTTTTCAGCAACATTTGAAATCTGCTGCCATGAAAGCAGAGTGACCATTTAAATCGATTTCCTACCAAAAAAAAAAAAAAAAAAAAAAAAAAAAAACCAAAAAAACCCCAATCATAATGAAAGCAGTAAAGATATATAAAATGTTCTTTTTAGTGAAATTATATTCTATATTATAACGGCAATACATTTTTAAAGAAGGACTCGCATATAACCTGATGAAAATTGCAATGAAGAGACCAAATGGATAATCAATGAGAAGAGATACCCATGCAGACAAATCACTGTGTACAAACAATCCAGAAAACAAAACACCAAAAATTAAATAAAGACGTGGTAGCCACCATCGCCTAAAGCAGAAGAGTTAGAGACATGTGGTATCTCTTACTAAACCAAACAATACAAATTAAAAAAAAAGTGGGCAGGCTTCACATTCAGAGTCCTGGTGAGTCAGAGACCCAGAGAAGAATTTTTGAGCATAAAATAACATCCATTTTCCCCCAGATTTGTCAGCTGGTCTGGCAAAGAATGTCCCTTCTCCCTTAAAAGCTTGCATTTAAGAATAAAGACAGATGAGATTCCCAAATAAATGACACTTCTTTTGTCTCCATCCATGATGCAGGTACCAGGAATGTCTGAATCAGTAAATCATCTGAAAAATCACTTTCCAGAAATTATGGAAAAAGATCTGGAACAGATCTGTGCTAACCTACCCATCCTTATACCACAGAGTAAGATTATTATGCAGAAATTTATCCATGCAAAAGACCACCCCTTCCTCTGTTACTCAGTAGAAACAGTTTAACATAAGATACAAGATAGAAAGTACATTAAAATGTAGTACTCCTGACTTATTCAAACCACCTGTCTAAGCATTTAAATGAAAAAGGGGGGAAAAGAATCAGAAAGAACATAAAAGGAAGAACATCCTATTACAACACCACATGATGTTGGACTCTCAGGGCAAGAGGGTATTACAATTCACTTATAAAACATCTGTAGTGACACACTGAAGAAGCAAAAGGCAGTCAGCTATTTCAAGTGTGTCTGCTCTTCTGCAATTATAGAAAGAACAATCTGGTTTTTGCTCCTTTAGCTTCCAGCTAAATATAGGAAAACAAACACCCACTTCCTTATGTATATTTCTGCTTTGAGAAAGACAAACACTGCAATCTCTTGTCTTTTTTTTTTTTTTTTTTTTTCTGAAAGAAAGCAGGGAGGTCTTACTGCTAATTTGCTGTCTTTTTTTCAGTTTCTTTTCATCACACAGTTCACATGTTTGTGTATATCATCTATGTTCTTCCAAGCTATTTACCACTTACCACCCCAGAGACTCAAGTTAGTAGGACAGACAAATGTAGTGTCTTTTCACATTCTTCTTCCTCTTGACTCTTACCACCAAGAATGGGCACTTCCTAAGGTTCATTCTTACTGTGCATGTGCTCTTGGGTGTTTACACACTTTCTATTTCATTCCCAGGAAAGCCAGAGGAAACTACATATTGTCATAATATACTGAGTTTTGGGGTTTCAAACAAAACCCTCTTCCCACAGCTGATGAGCTAAGAATTAAACCCATAGAAATCTCAATTCTTAACTTTTTAGGTGTCCTGTCCTCCTGCCAACTACAGACTTTCTTAGAGTTATTCCTTGGAAAAATCTTGCCAAAGTCTCTTACATTTTTATCCAACGGGGAAAATGGGCTTTTTTGGGAATGATTTTATATTTTCTCTCATAAAGCAAAAGTGTCAAGCAAATTGTAACAAGTTTTCAAACTGCAGTAAGACCACTTGGATAGTAATGAAGAGCTGAAAAGCATCAGGGTCACTGCTCTATTTTCTGTTGACTTGTCTCGGCAACCTTGGCTGATTTCACATCTCATATAGTCTACTGATGGAAAAATGCAAGGCAAGCATGTACACATATATTTGTGTGTGTGTATGTTTGTCTATGTATGTATTTTTATTTATCAACTCAGATCAAAAAACAACTGTGCCACCGCATCCTGAACAAGCTCTGAAACTGAGGAGCCCTACGAAGAGGTTACCAGAGTAATGAACTGTGTATTTGCAAGAGCATGTACTGCAGTTGCAAGTGCGTCAACGGCTGTGCAAATCACAGGCCTTGCAAGCTGCAGAATATAGCAAACTAGCACTTCTCTTGCACAAGTACATCTATGACCGAAAGTGTAGGAAGAGCTTAAAGGACATAACAGTCCTTTATATATATAACAGCAAACTACAATTTGCTTTCGTATCTCCAATAGACCGTACAGCTATTTCATTGGTGTCTGGTCTCTGTTTGCTAATTACATGCTGTGGTTTGTTCTGAATAGAGGAGAAATAGCATCTGCCCAGAGAGTGACGGAGTGATCACAGCTGAATGAAGCTTCTGGAATTCAATAGGAGAAAAAATGGTTTATAAATATACAGTGAGTCCAAATGCAGAACAGAAAACTCATGAACATAGCTGGAGGGTTGCTGGCAGCAGAGAACATATGTGAAGTCAAATTAGAAAAGTGATGGAAAGGAAGCTTTCCTGGGGATCCTGAGAATACTGTGGAGTTTGCTTACACCCACAAAGGATTGTAAGAAAGAAAAAGACCTACTCTGCAAGGACAAAATGGGTAGGGGAAGGGGACCGATTTCTTTTAAGCCTTTAATTTCATCTGCCTCACTCTAAGTATCATCTACATAAAGAGTTATGTGGTGGTAGCTGGTTATTTTGTGTTCTAATAACATAAAAGCTTTAGAGATTAGAAATATTTGGTGCTTCTTGGCACTCATGTCTTAAAAGTTAGAAGTTATTCCATCTCAAAGGCTTTAACCAGCCTGCGATTCATTCCAACATCAAACACACCGCGTCCCCTCCTTTCCATGAGCCATTTAGTGGAGAAATTGGCTGGAAGAGGCATTCAAAGAAATGCTTCATTCTAAATGGATATTAAAAGAATTCTCAGAGCATGAGATTAAGGGACTTGCAAATGAGAACATTTATTCTGGGCAAAAGACTCTTAAGAACTTATCCACTAATGCAAAAGATATATAAATGACCATTTCAGATAACACTAACAGGTCTGGCTTCAAAATACTGCCATGCCACCTACAGACTACCTATTACAGACATCTACCTACAGATAAGGAAAACAATGTCCTTCAGAAGGCACCTCAGCTGACTAACTCAGCTTTAGATGGCTCCTTTTTGCCAAATGAATCCCACCTCACCTACCTTACTCATGGATACAAAAATTGTTGCTGTAGGCAAATAGTAAGTTGTTTACTGGGAAAGTTTTTTTTTTCTCCAGTGTCAAATAGTTAGGCTGGTTTATGCTCTGAAGGCTAAACTGAAGAAATAGCAGATGATGGTGGTTTTTCTACACGATTTTGAGAAGTTTATACCATTTCCATTTTAAAATGTTTATCATAGTTAGAGCTAGTAGAGAATTTTTCATCAGAACGACTTTCCTCTGGAAATACTTAAAGAAAAATATTTTTTCTTTAGGTTTCCTGGTGACAATAAAATGTTCATCAAGAAAGATTTCTCAGGTCCAAGATTCTAGGTCAAAATACAAGACTGAGGAACCCCAAAGAAGAAATATATCAAGTGATTGTCTATATTCCAAAATATAAAGAACAAGTATTAGTTCCATGTAGGAATAATACAGCCCACATGAATACTGTTTGGGTACCATAACAGCCTAGTTATTCTTTTGTGAGAATTTTCTAAATATCTAGTTTCACCAGGAAATAGGGGTTTTTTAACTCTTAACAAAAAAATAAAAAAAAAAAATAGCATGGAAGAAACAGTTATTGCCTAACTCTAACACACAGAATATTGGCTGTGATATAATTTAATGAACATCAATGAAATTTTGATTGAGGAGTACTTGCAATTAATTGTTTATAAACAATCCAGAAAAAGAAAAGTGTTTATCAAAAATATTGAGAAAATGAATTTAATTAATTTAGAAGTTCAAATAAAATCACAGGCTGCTCATTAGCAATTCACAAACATCAAAAAAGACTGAATTATTTCTATGAAGGACTTGATATTGGTTGTTATTATCTCCTTATTTTCACCAGAATGCATTTATTCCAGAACAATCCTGGTCAAGCAGTTCATTCTAACACCCTCAGCTGCAAACAATCAAAAACCAGTTTTGGCCCCAACCCAAAATCCCAACCCAATGTCATAATAAATGCTACCAATTCCTCTGACTTTACCCAGATTCTCAACATTTCACAGAATTCAGATGATCCGTGAAAGTGTTATTACAAAACAAAATAAAATGGAAAAATGTGTTTCCTAGACACATTCATTTCTATTCCAGGAAAATGATTAGCTATTTTCTAGTTCTTAAAAATTCATCCAGCCCAAGCTAGTCTCTCTCAAATAGTAGTCAACAGCAGTTTGCCATGGATTGAAACAAGAATTGTCTCTCATATGTCCTATTGCTTTTTGGCTTTTTAGTAAAACCTACTTGACATTGTGGAAGGAACAATGTGATATGAAGTGCTTGCAACTGTGAGTCCAAAGAGGTCCGAGTCCAACATAATGTTTAAATACATACTAACATTCTTAAGCGTACAGCTTAAATTAATCTTACAAAGGTACATTCTTGTAGTGTACTCTCTCAGAACCTTGTATAGGGACCCTTTAAAGCCACCTAGAACTAGATATCAATTCACTGGGGAGATATGAGGGGACCTTATTACCTCTGTTAACCATGATCTCAAACTCTCCTAATATGGTGCCAGGTAGCCCTGGATCTCCAGGCCAGCACAAAACACCCCTTGACATCCTCTCTGCAGAATTGCAGGTGCCCCAAAATACAGTGCTGTGCAGACTTCTGTGTCGAGTCCCTGATCCTGCCCACATTTCCACTGACTGGGCTCCTGGGAGTTGCTGCTTGGGAGAAGGATTTCAACCCCCTTGTTCACACTATCTCCATGTCTCTTCCTGAGCTAAAGCCTAATGTTTCACTTCAGTTCCAAACTGTGAAATGATTAATTATTAAATCTTTGCTTCAAGCCCAGTCTTTGTTTCAGGATCATTCTTTTCTCCAACATTTATGTTGAACAGCAGCTGTTCAGTCTGTTCTAACTTGGATCTATGAGTACAGGACCCATTATTACAAATAAGGGTTTTTAACCAAAAACCTGTCCCTGCAAGATTTACATTCAGCTTCAGCATGTTTCTAATTTGATCATTCTCTTTTTCCCTTCCTTTCCCCCTTTTCTTTCCTGTAGACAATCCAGGTGTTTACTCTGATTATAATGAAAGCAGATCTGCAGAGGTACATACATGCTGGCTTCCTTTCCCAGGAGATAACATACGTCATCCAAAATTATTGCCTCTGATCTATAGCAAGAATTACGACTAATTAGCTGCATTGGAGTGACAGATTGTGTATCTTTATCTCAACGCAGTAACATTCATCTCCATGAGGGCAGGGAGGCTTTGCAGAGGGATCTGGACAGGCTGGAGCGATGGGCTGAGGCCAGTTGTATGAGGTTCAATAAAGCCAAGTGCCGCGTCCTGCACTTTGATCACAACAACCCCCTGCAATGCTACAGGCTTGGGGGTGAGTGGCTGGAAAGCTGCCCAGCTGAGAGGGACCTGGGGGTGCTGGTAGACAGCTGGCTGAACATGAGCCAGCAATGTGCCCAGGTGGCCAAGAAGGCCAACGACATCCTGGCCTGCATCAGAAACAGTGTGGCCAGCAGGACTGGGGAAGTGATTGTGCCCCTATACTCGGCACTGGTGAGGCCACACCTTGAACACTGTGTTCAGTTTTGGGCCCCTCACCACAAGAAGGACATTGAGGTGCTGGAGCAGGTCCAGAGAAGGGCAATGAAACTGGTGAAGGGTCTGGAGCACAGGTCTTATGAGAAGCAGCTGATGGAACTGGGGTTGTTTAGTCTAGAGAAGAGGAGGCTGAGAGGAGACCTTATCACTCTCTACAACTACCTGAAAGGAGGTTGACAGTTGGTCTTGATGATCCTTGAGGTCTTTTCCAACCTTAATGATTCTATGATTCTGTTCCCTATTTACATGCACTGATAGCCAGTGTTAGTTTTTTCCCCTTTTACTTAGGAAAAAAATAACAAACAAAAAAACCACCAAAAGCTTACAAGTTTTTTGCACAACTTAGTTTCACAGAAGTACTGTTCCCAAAAAGTCTGCAAGTAAGCATAAAACATCATTTGAACAGCTAGGGAAAGTAATCAGACATGTCAGGTTGAAAAAAAGTAGGGCAATTGGATCCAACCATACAAAATGCTCTTTTAAGAGGTAATACACGTACCTCTTAAAGGTACATCAAAGAATCATCAAGGAAGTTTGCTAAATGCAGTCATTTAGACTCTAACCTGGACAAGAGGCAGTTTGAGGACTAAGACAAACAGATGGATCAGAAGTGTTCCTCATGGCTGACTCTTGCCTGTTATACAGATTAACAAGAAGATGATCCTGGCAATAGCTTCCCACCTACATCACTTGAGAAGGAGCTTGTTCATTCAGGGCATGCGAGCAGAGGTCACTGAATAAGATCTGATAATTCCTAACGCAGTATGCCTCTTCTGAAGATTCAGGATGACTTTCTACAAGCCACATGCACTAAATCTGGGTGTCAAAGCAAAAGACAATATATTTTCACATGTGCCACACATGGTCAACCTTACTTGTTTTTTTTTAATTTCCAAGTGCCAGTCAAAATCAGTTCATTTATTACAGGTGTTAAATATTTGCATGGGGCGTGTAACCTTAACAGTCATTATTGAAAGGAACATTAATGCCTCTCAGGCCCTCTGGCTAAAGAATGTCTAAAGTACCTAACAACGTCATAGAAATTTACTAATCTTTCAGCAAGCATTTATCATTCTCATTATACAATAATCCTCTCTGAAGCCAGAAGGTCCTTTTAAAATGCAAAACACAAGAGGAACAGCCAAAGTAATTGACTGTACCCAGCAAACAAGCAAGATATATTTCATAGCTCATGTGGGTACAGATTTGTGCAGCCAGCAAGAAAGATGGCTCTTTCTGTGACCACACCAGTTTAAAACTAAACAGAGCATCCTTGGCCATACTTCTCAGTAGAGAGAGTGATACGTTATAGTTGTTCACAAAGACACACACACACAGAAGAATCCAGAACCGAGACTATTCTTAGGGTAGAATTTTCCTAAACTCAAAACCTCATAGTCCTACTGTAACTCAGAGAATTCACTGATGAGCAGTTCACTACTGGGAAGAAATGAAACCACCAATGTCAGTTCAGCACGAGCCTGTTGGTTATAGTACTGATGGGAGACTGTGTTAGCTCTTACACCTGCCTTTCTCTTTCTCTTTTCATTAAAGATGGACTGTCCTGTGATGACTAGCATATATTAATTATTTTATTTTTTATCTCAGTGTCTCATTGCATCTATTTATTGATAATTCCAGAGAAACCTACAGAAGCAAAGACAAACCAAAGGGCTTCCAGACAACGGTACAGAAAGACGTATAGAAGAACTTACTCTCTAATGAAGACCCCAGTGGAAGCCACCAGCCTATGCCAAGCTTTCTAATTCTTTTTTCATATGGCATTCCTTTAACTTTTTTATCTTTCACTAATTCCACCAGTCCCTTCTTCATTTCAGTTTCCTTGAAATCCTCTTTGCGCCATGTAAAGTCAAATGACATTTCCTCAAACTAACAGTGCCATCTGAAATGCATCTTCTAATTTATACACAGACTCTACTAATGTCCCTTAAGTCAATGCGTCACACCTTTGTTATGTTATTGATGAAATATAGGCTGACGTGTAGTATGATGGGGAGCAGCTATTTTAACTATACAGAAAAGAATAAATTTATTCAGATAAAGCAACAGGCTACAGCAGAGATTTCTGAAATGAAACACTTTATTTTCTGTGTTGGACAGTCAGATGATTCCTAGTTTTTGATATGGCAACAGTGAAATGACAGTTCAACATTTCAACAGTGAAATGGACTTGTTGTCCGTGAGATGGCACCTATCAGTGCTGTATCACAGAAAAATGAAACAAGCAAGAAAGGGCCAACTTTGGAAACATAAATAAAACACAAAATGAGAGGAAAAAAAGTCAACCCAGAATTACTTAAGAAATTGAAAGCTATGTCTGAAATATTATTGCACTGGAAACGTCCCTTCACAGCCCTCTTCTCAGTTTATCACTTAACAAACATAATAAATATTGTCTATCCTCCTCAGGTACGTGAAGGTCCATCGTCTTTTTCATTCTATTTTTTTTTCCTGTTGATGCTCACAAACTTTCTCAGAGCAAAGAAAAGAGCCAAGGAGTTTGAAATGAGGGAGGTTTAGAGGTAGGAAAAATGCATGAGAAGCAAAAAGACAAGAACTCGCTAGGCATGCTTTGTAACATTGCATTAAATATCATAAAAAATCAGAAAACTGGAAGAACCAACAACAAAAACCATTAAAATTCAAAATTTTGAGAAAGAAAAAATTACTAAAATATTCTTCCCAAAAACTTTTTCATTAAAAAAGGGAATCTTAATTTATGGAGAATTCAAGGGGAAAAAAAAAGCAGGCCAAGAAGGATTACCATTTTTTTTTTTTTTAAGTAAAATATATATAAACAGAAAAAGCTATTTGGGGAATGCTGGAATGAACAGTGGATATAACGTGAGACTGGAGAAAAGAAGAATATTTAAAAAATAGTTTTGGGTTGATTTAAAAACAATAAAAAGGAGACTGATAGCAACAATATCTGCTCTGCTGTTGTAACTCAGAGACCCTGGCTGGTTCTTATCCATCCACTCAGGCCTCCAGCAAACACCTGCTATCCCCTAACAACTTTTCAAGAGAATCAGTTTCTCATAAATAAAACACAAAAGAAAAGAAACTACAGAAAAATGAGGTAATTGATCCAGAAAAGCAAATAAAAACACAACCTAAAAGGAGCAGTCCAAACCCAAAAACTCTATAAGCATCCTGAAGGCTTTTGAAAAATATTGTATTAGGAGCCCAGAAAAAATATGTGCCATAATTCAAAAATAAAACAAAGCAGTCTAATAATCCCCCTGCATGGCTCAATGGGAAAGTTAAGGAGGCTGTCACAGGGAAAAGGTCAGGAGTTAAAAAATGGAAAGCTTGCTCAAATAAGGACAACAGGTCAAAAGAAAAAAGGAGGTTAAGGGTTAGAAAGACTGTGAAACATGCCTTGCACAAGGTGGGGTTTTTTACTGATAGGCACAAGTTTATTAAATAGTTCAAAAGCAGGAAGCAGATGACATAATCAATGGGACTGCTTGATAACAAAAGTATGAAGAAAGGACTTAGGGATGGTTAGTCCTCACTGGAAAAGCTCAATGAACTCTTTGTAACAGTCTTTACTGCGCAGAAGAAATGTCCACATTCAACTTTTTCTGTAGTAGGGAGGTCAGAGGGGCTTGACAGGATAAAGATAAATGCACAGGGTGTTTTAAACCCTAGAGACAATAAACTTGTCACCAGGACTGGATGGCATTTACTTGGGAGAACTGAAGAAGCTGTGAAATTGCAGAGCCACAGCTGGTACATGTCAAATATGCCACAGGTAGGATCCCCTGTGCTACTGGAGTGGTGGAGTGTCACACTGACTTGTCCACAGAAAAGGGTCAAGCAGGGTTTCTGGGAAGCACAGACTGCCAAATCTGACTTCCATCCTCAACGTGACAGTAGAGTCTGTAATACAGAGAAAGGTCACAGAGCAAGTGAATCAAGACAGGCTGTTGGAAAAGGGTCAGCATGGCACCTGCAGAGGAAATTCCTGCCTTGGTTCAATGAAGATGTCTGTAGGGTGAAACAAGGGATACAATGGACATCACAGACTTGGTTCCTCAGGAAGACTTGTGGAAGGCTCCTCACCAAAGACCACCAAAGAAGCATTGATAAGAGGTTAGAGGAAAAGCCCTTATATGGATGGGAAGCTGTTTAAAGGATGGGAACCAGAAGGTAGGGCTCAGTGGTCATTTTGCAGAGCGGAGAAAAATCAGGAAATAGGGCCTCCAAGGATCAGCTGTGAGACCAAAAAGCAACAGGCATCATCAGAAAGGGCTCTGAGAACAAAATACAAAGCTTTGTGTTGCCACTGTATGAAACCTTGGCACGCCCACATCTTGATTTCCATGCATGGGTCTTATCTCCACACCTCCAGAAGGATATTGTAGAGATAGAGAAGATACAGAGAATAAAATTTTGATAAGGACAGAGCTGTCTTATCTGGAAAGATTAAGCATATCTCCGCTCTTCAGTTTGGAGAGAAGACTCAGCAAAGCTATGATTGAAATTTGAAAAATCACAAAGTCAGTAGATTATCAGGATGCAAAACTATTGTTCAGTAAAGCCCATAATTTTACAACTAGGGACACTTACTGAAGCTGGTAAGAGGTTGCTCTAAAGCGGTTGAAAGGATGTAGTTCTTCATGCAGCCATTAGTGAAGTTGTCTCCAAGGGAAGTTTTGGAAGCAGACAGGATCAGCAATTCAAAACTAGATCAGACATAGATAACAAATTCACAAACAGATACGAGCCTGCTATTGACTGCAGCAGTGCACAATAGGCGCATACAGGGGAAGGGAAAGCACGCTGCAGGTGACAGCTGTGGTCACATTTTCTCCTTGCACATGCTCACTTTCTGCCAATGTCAGCATCAGAAGGCTGTGCTACATGGGCCACTGGTCTAACTCAGCAGACATTTCATGTTTTCTTAAGAGATTAAATAATGTAACATAAGCCCTGCCTTGAGGACATCTCCATAGCAATGCTTTATTTATTCTTTTTTTCTTCTCTCCTGATATCATCCATCAGTCTGATCTACAGAATCAGTATCACCAAGACGTCAAAGCAGTAGTCTAGATCCAGACAGATGTTTTATCAGGGTGGAAGATTCCTTGCCATTTCCTAATTCTCCCAGTTTTCATCCCCCATCTATTATCCTGAACAGACAGGATGTTTCCGGGAGAAATGAAAATATGTGGAAGATACAAGAATGAAGAGACCTTTCATTCTTGTTTCATTCCCAGGTTTCATTCCTGTTTTTTCCAAAGACTGTCCATGGGGCTGATACAAAATGATTGAAACCAATAAGGAAATTTTCCTGGTTTTTTTTTGCTTATCAGTTTGCCTTGATTCCTGGCATACCTCTAATACAGGTGAAAATAACAGAGTACCTTCAGCGTAATGAAAAATTCTTGTCACTCAAATTTCCTTCCAGTCTCTGAAAAGCCTACCATTGTTCATCTCCAGCTTTCACAGGTTCCAGGGTCCCCTACCACTTTGGCTTTATTCAATGTGCAAGCAACTCAACACAGAAAATGTCTGATTTTCTATGTGAAAAGCATACTGATGTTTATGACATTCTTGTTCTCAGATACGGAGGAGAAAAAAAATCCCAGGTAGTAGGGACCTAGATGTGCACTTAGACACCTGCACACACTGATCAAAATGGAAATTAAAAAGTTCTGGTTTGAAAAAACTGAGAAACATGGTTAGAAACATTTATTCATCTTGCAATCTATGTTTGAAAATTGCTTGCATGAATGTAAGAAGTGTTGGCACAGCACACTGTCACATGTTAGCCTATTTCAATGACTATCAATTTGAACTAGCTGTTACACAGAGTGGCCTTATTTCTGTTGGTCTGCAGTGGAAGACTGGCTTTATTGTAAAATTTGCTTAATTCTTAATAACTCTGATTTCCCTTCTGCTTTCCATCCCTAGCCAGTAGAAGCACGATGCAAAGTGACAATTCGGATACTCCAATTTAACAAGGTTCATTTTGCTAAATCATCCCTATGCATCTGAACCACTATCTATTTGTGTCTAGCAACATCTGGCAAACAAGCACTGATATATTATAATGTTTATCATGCCAGATGGCAATATGTCTTCAATGTCACCTGCAGAATGAAATAAAACCTTTGTTATCACTATTTCTTACCCACCCACCTACTTCCCTCTTCCCTCCCTCTCCAGTAATCATAGGAGAACTCCAATCTGTGCCTACAGAGCATGTGTGGTTAAATATTAAAATAAATGTAAGAAGTGGCAACAGGTTACTGCACAACCCTAATTGCTAAAAAGTATAAAGCATTTAATTACTAGGAATTTTATGGTAATTCAATGACGTACCATTTTCAATATAAACACCACAATTTCTGCACAATTAAAAATTACTAGTAAACTATCCTTCTGGACAATGTTAATTGTGTACTGCAAGGGACAAAAATATCCAAGGTCATGCCCATTTGCATGCATGCACATGAAGTCAAAAGGAAGCATTTCCAGCTGCCGTCCACAGAATATCTGATGCTTTCTTCTTCCACTTGGGATTCCCCATATGTTTCCTCCTTTTGAACAAGGGCAGTTTGAAGTCATTTTAATCTTCTGTTAATGGGGTTTACCTATCAGTCTCTTTTCTGGGAGCATTCCCTGTGATGGATTTAACCTAGGGCTGCAGAAAGAGCAGGGTGGAAAAAAATGAGCCATTCTCTTGGCTTGTTCATTAGAGAGGTTTTTCTGCTCACTTCCTTTTGTTGCCAAGTTAATATTCTATTACACTTTATAAAAAAAAATCTTGGTTATCTTCAAGCACTGTGTGATTTATTGTGTACGTTTTAGACCAGTTGGGATGAAAGCTTTCATGGATCAAACAGGTATTTTAAGCTTAAAGGACATTTGTTTTCAAAAAGCCAGCATCAGAAACCATCACAACTTGTAAGTCTCACAGCTTTTCATATTTTAAGTGTTCACTGTCCAGAAAAATTAGTACAGTGTTACACTAGAAATTCCTTATCTGTTAGCAAGCGAATTAAGATATCTGCCATTTATCAAAGGACCCGGCTTCCACACAAAAAATGCAAAACTGAGAACAACCACCCTTTTAAGGTGCATTGTTGCTAGCATTCATAGATGAAGAGCAAAATTAGCAACACAGTTATATTTGAATATATATCCCACAGCCTGAAATAGAATCACAAAAATGGTGAAGGACTCATGCTCCCTTTCGCATTTTTATTCAAAACCTGTAGCCACTGGCCTACATGACATAGGACCAAATAATTACTCAGTTGTATATTTGATTCCCTAATTACTGTTTAATTTCACTTACATTCTCACAAAATTTGTGTTAAAATGAAACTGAAGTAGTGATTAGCGCTCTAAATGCACAATTGTACAGTTCTTGGTAGCTAGTGCAGCTACTTAATAGTGGCAGCAAATTAAGCATGATGTGCAGGCAAATGAACCCCTCTTTTCATCATCTGGAGAAGGCCTTATGGCCATCAAGCTGTTCTTTTGGAAAGACACGCAAGTCTTGCCTTTGACTTTAGAGATATGGGGATTGAATGTTGCTTCACAAAAGAAAACCTGGAATGGCTGTGAAGAGATATGTTTCCTACTTAGTTCAGTGCCTGATTTGAAGTCCGAAAGTAAGGATTTAAACAAAATCATGCCCGTAC
>NW_010102580.1:0-283 GCF_000699245.1 Pterocles gutturalis
TCATACCTGTACAACTCGAAGGAACCTGGTGTGCAGGCTTACATCGGGAACAGGTTGTTCTGCTTTAGGAACGAAGAGGTGGATTTCTACCTCCCCCAGCTGCTGAACATGTACATCCACATGGACGAGGACGTGGGAGACGCCATCAAACCCTACATCGTGCACCGCTGCCGCCAGAGCATCAACTTCTCCCTGCAGTGCGCCCTGCTGCTGGGCGCCTACTCCTCGGACATGCACATCTCCACCCAGCGACACTCCCGCGGGACCAAGCTGCGGAAACTCA
>NW_010102580.1:300-1883 GCF_000699245.1 Pterocles gutturalis
GCTCACAAGAAGAGGGAGCTGCCGTCGCTGAGCCCCGCGCCCGACACGGGCCTTTCTCCTTCCAAAAGGACTCACCAACGGTCCAAGTCGGACGCCACCGTCACCATCAGCCTGAGCAGCAATCTGAAGCGCACAGCCAGCAATCCCAAAGTCGAGAGCGAGGAGGAGGTAATGGGGGGGGGTCCCCGAGGCGCAGCCCGGGTGGGGACGTCCCCGGCGCCGCGCTCCTGCCGTTGGTTCCCATCTCATAGCTCCTCCTTCACCGCCCAGGGTTGTTTTATTATTTTTTTGCCCTAGTCGCTGCAAATGATTGAAGTTTTGATTCCCACACGCGGCGGTGGATCGCACTTGGGGCTGCCGGGGCTCCGGAGGGAGAATTTTCCTGGGGAGAGGGGGAGGGAGGACGTGAGATGGCTCCAAGGCGAGGCAGGACGGTGGGGCAGGAGGACAGAGTCACTTCCGACGCCGCTGAATTCCCCCGCGATTCAGGCAGCTTGGCCGGTGTCTCTGTTTCCCAATCTGCAGCCGTCCCGTTGCTGTTGGAAATCTGATTTCCTCCGTGTCCCGACTTGTTCAGATTTAGCAACGATGGGGTTTATTCGCAAGCAGAAAAGCGAGCTGGGAGCAGGAGGAGAGCAGATAAACCCATCGGCTCTGCCGTCCCCGGGCCAAAACGAGCCCCTGCTGCACCCACAGGGTTTGGCTGCAGCTGCTGCCCCATGCCGAACTCTGCCATTGATTTCTGTCGCCTTTTCGCAGCTCCGAGGTGGTGGGAAGCGGGGCTGTGCTGAGGGGATGCTTCCAGTTCCAAGGTCGGGCGCTAATGTGGGTTTAACACCAAAGCAGGCGGCGGGTTCAGTAGCTGAACCCCGGCGTACACGTGCATCTTCCAAACCCCAATCGCTGCCGTGGGCTCTGTGTCTTTTTATTTCTAAGTGTTGGCAAGTTATCAGCACAAAGCTGGTGCTGAGCGGCTGTCTCGGCGCCCACTGCGAGACCCCGCGCTGGAGAGTTTCTCCGGGAGAAGATGCAGATTTTTCCTTCCCCTCATCCACCGACACAGAGACACGGGGAGCAAAAGCCTGAGCAGCGTCCTCGGGGATGCCGGGCTGGAGGGAAACGAGCTGGAAAGGAGAATTTTTTCTTTTGCCACTTTGTTTTTGAAGGGCTGATGGATTTTAGCGTGAGCGTCAGCCTGGGATGGTGATGAACGTGGGGGCAGGAGAGGAGGACGGAGGAGGCGAGCGGGTGCTGGGCGCAGATTTTGGGAGCGGTGCCGACCGATCGGAGAAAAGCGATTCCCCTTCTCCTGCCCTGGCCCCAGCAGCTGAGCTGGGCTCACCTCCGGCGGGGCTGGCCCGCGGACGGCTCGTCACAGCGCGGTGCCGAAGGTCCGGCCCCAGGTTCCAGGCAGCTCCCTGCTGGTCATCCCCGCGCCTCGTGTCGGTGAGACCGTGGAAGCCGCCTTCCCCGCGGCTCCGTCTGGACACTGGAGATCTCGTGACTGTTTTCCTAAGGGTGGAATATCTCTTGGCTTTCCTGCCCTGCCTGACGTTCCCCATTTCCCTCGGCTCTGTGCTGGG
>NW_010102580.1:1918-4490 GCF_000699245.1 Pterocles gutturalis
CGGGCTTGGGGAAGCTCTTTGGGGTCAGGATTTGAGGTTTTGGAGGCGCAGTCAGCCAGGTGGGTTTCACATTAAACCTCTCCTGTCCCACTCCCTGCGGCTCTCGGGCAAAATCACAGCTGGGAGCCGGGGTCACGACGTTTCCCAGCGGGTAAATGAATTTTTCGTGGCTCTGCCATCGGCTGCTCGGTGGAAAACAACCGGCTGCCGGGGAACGGGACGCACCGGGGGCTCTCCATTGAGTATGGGAACCCAAAGCTTTCCATCAGTGATGGGTGAAAGCAGCACCGGGAAGTTTCTCGTGGTGACGTTTGAGCCGGGGTCTGATGTGGATGCTCCGGGGGAGCTGTACGGTGCCCAGCGGTGGGGATGCTCCGGGGGAGCTGTACGGTGCACAGCAGTGGGGATGCTCCGGGGGAGCTGTACGGTGCACAGCAGTGGGGATGCTCCGGGGGAGCTGTACGGTGCACAGCAGTGGGGATGCTCCGGGGGAGCTGTACGGTGCACAGCAGTGGGGATGCTCCGGGGGAGCTGTACGGTGCACAGCAGTGGGGATGCTCCGGGGGAGCTGTACGGTGCACAGCAGTGGGGATGCTCCGGGGGAGCTGTACGGTGCACAGCAGTGGGGATGCTCCGGGGGAGCTGTACGGTGCACAGCAGTGGGGATGCTCCGGGGGAGCTGTACGGTGCACAGCAGTGGGGATGCTCCGGGGGAGCTGTACGGTGCACAGCAGTGGGGATGCTCCGGGGGAGCTGTACGGTGCACAGCAGTGGGGATGCTCCGGGGGAGGTTGGGATGCTCCGAGGGAGCTGTAAGTGGTGCACAGCGGTGGGGATGCTCCAGGCGCCATCAGAAATCTCCCAGCCCGCAAGCATCCCCACCCAGGCTCCGGATCAGCATTATTTTCCGTGTGGAATGTTCTCGCCTCCTGTTTGCAACCCTGGAGCCGGACAGGTGGTGGTGGGCAGGGCAGAGCTGGTGTGAATTCCTGCAAATTCCGGAATTCCTTGCTTTGGGAGGCTTTAAATCTGCAAGTTGCTCCGTGCAGGAAACCCACAGGTGTGTGGGTTTTGTTTTGCTGGGACCAGCCCAGAGCTTGTTCCCGGAATTTCCTTAAAACCGAGATTTTACAGCAATGATATCCCGCACGTGCTCAGCTGGGAGTTCCTTTGTTCCCTTTACGCTGCTGGCATCCGCACGTCGCCCGGTGGGTCGGGAACCCGCTTCTGCTGCGCCTCCCGAGAAACTTCATTTTCTCTCTTTGCAAGAAGTTGCAAAACTCGAATGTAAAACCAAGAAGTGCGGATGAAGGCAGGCTGCGACGCCCGACCCTCAGCCTGTGAACCCCGGGGTCCGGCTCTGGGTCTGGATTTGCAATCTTAAGAAGAGAGAGAGAAAAAAATCCAGATACAACCCAGCCGAGGGTAAAACATGACAACGGTTCATCAGCCGTGTTGTGTTGCTTCTCCACGGAACAGTTTTGGGGTTGTTTCCCCACTGGACCTCCCTCCATGGAACAGTTTTGGGGTTATTTCCCATCCCCCATCCCTCTTCTCTCCACTGAATGATTCTGGCCTCTCCCACCCTCTCCTGTCCATCCCCTATCCCAGACCTTTGGGTTTTATTCCTCTCGGGACCTTTCCCCGTGTCTCCGCGCCTTTCTCGCAGCGCGGTGCCAGGTCCTCCTAAAGGTGCCTCTGGATTAGCTGAGTCAGACCCAAAGCTGGTATTAATGCTACTTAAGGAAAAAAAAAAAAAAAAAATTGTGTTGGTTCCAGAATCTGGCTCTTGGCAAAGTCGGTCACCCCGGGGTGGATCGGTCCTTTCCCCCGCGGCCACGGCGCTCGATTCCTAGAGAATCCTTCTTCCCACTGAGCTCTTTACGTTCCGTTTGCTGCGTGGGAATGGGCAGGAGAGGTTTGATTTCAAGAGCTGTTTGCGCTGTTGTGGGTTTTTAATCCTCACGGCGTTACGGGTCCGTAACATAATTCCCCGGTGGAGGGTATAATATTTTGCGTTTGTTATTTTCAATGAACACAAAGGAAAAGCCGCAGCTCGGGACTCTTGTCGTCCCGGCGGTTCAGGGCAGATGGGCTCAGCCCCCGCCAGGGTCAGGTTTGTATTTCGCCGGAGCCCAGGTGCGTCCCGCTCTCCGATCCGGTGACAAAGCCGGGATTAAATGTGCTGGGGCCGCTCAGGCAGCGAATTTTCCACCTGAGCAACGTGAAACCCGGAGGGCAGGAGCCTGCTGGAACCTGGTGTCGGTGCTGGATGCCCGGGGAGCTCTGACGAGCGATTCAGTGCCGGGGACGCTCCGAGATGTCCCGGTTTGGGCATCCTCAGGATGCGGGAGGACAGACAGACCGTGGCTGGGTGTCTGCCGGGGAGCGATGGGGATGTTTTGTTTCTTTTTTTGCCTTTTTGCCTGTTAATGTTAAATCTGCGAGATTACCGGTCCTGCCGGTGCCTTCGGTCCCGTGATGGTGGCACTGGGCAGGGACATGGCAGAGGTGGGCTGGGGGCTGGGGAGATGGGCTGGAGGTGGGCTGGGGACTGGGGAGATGGGCTGGA
>NW_010102581.1:0-1723 GCF_000699245.1 Pterocles gutturalis
CCAACCTTAATGATTCTATGTTTCTAAGATTCTCTTAGCCTTCTTTGCCATGAGGGTGCATTGCTGATTCTGTCTACTCAGACACCCGTCCTTCTCTGCAGAATTGCTCTCCAGTTGGTCATCTCTCAGCATGTGCTTAAGGTTATTCCTCCCCAGTGCCAGACCTTTGCATTTCCTTTGTTAAGCTTCATGAGATCGCTTGCAGCCCAATTCTCGAGCCTGACCAGGTCACTCTGGATGTCAGCACACCTACCCAGTGTTTCAGCCACTCCTCTCAGTTTTGCGTTGTCTGCAGACTTACAAAGGCTGCACTCTGTCCCAGCATCCAGGCCATTAATCAAAATGTTTAACAGCACTGACCCCTGGGTACACCCTAAGGAACACCACCAGGGATTTGCCTCCACCTGGACTTTGTGCTGCTGATCACCACCCTCTGGGCCCGTTCAGACGGTTTTCAATCCACCTCACTGTCCATATATCCATCCGTGGATCTCATAGTTTGTCTATGAGAAGGCTATGGGAGACAATGTCAAAAGCTTTAGTAAATTGATGTAAACTCTCCGCCTTTCTCCCCGAGCCAATGACCTCGTTTTAGAAGGCTGTTAGGTTGGTGAAGCATGATTTCCCCCTCATAAATCCATTATGATTATTCCTCATCACCTTCACCACAAGACATAATTTAAACACAGACTCATGTAAGAACAGAAACTTTTGTCTGCTCTAGAGTGATAGAGCAAATATTATACATAAAAAAAAATAGTCAAGACCAACTCCAGTCTTTATATAGTATATACAGGTATACAAAACAGGACAAGTATATAAAACCTGTCAAGCACTGGTGACAGGTTACGGGTACTGACATTACTCTGGAGGGGCACAGAGGAACGCAGGGTTGTTTTACTGCAATACTTCTCTGAAGCACAAAGACGATGTTAAAGCAAGATGCCTTCTCTCTTCCACTGTGCCTACAAGTGAGACAAATACCAAGATTTTTTTGTTTTGTTCTGCTAAAGCAGAAAGAAAGAAAAGTGAGAACCTGGAAAACTGCTACAGGAGTTATAAGAATTCATGGCTGTATCAACAGATGGTGTCCTACACTGAAGAGATCCATGCCCCCACTGGTAAAATTCACATTCCTAAGCACTCCCCAGCCACAAAACATTAAGACAAGAACAAGTTAAGGAATATGGCACAATGTTATGCTTCTCAATATGGTAGGCCAGTAGATTAATTGCGTTAAGTCCAACAATAAAGTTCTGGGAGTCAATATATGACACAAAATAGAGTCTAGAAGAAGTGCAGGTCAAGAGACTCTCTTCACTGTTTAAACAAAACTATATCATCTGACGTTAACTAAAAATATCAACTAAACTACTGAAAAATCCTCCTCAAACTTTTTCAAGCATCATATGCTGTTCTAGTTCTGCTTTTTTTCATTTGAAGCTTTCATTATATACACACCTAACATACTCAGTTTACTTCCTCCTTCACTTCCTATATATGTATAGGTATGATTTAGTTTTGCTGCTTCTAACCATTCCTTTAAGACAGCACTTCTAACACCACGCATTCAGCCACAACTAAAACCATATTTATAGAATCACAGAATGGTTTGGGTTGGAAAGGACCTTAAAGACCACCAAGTTCCAACCCCCCTGCCACGGGCAGGGACACCTACCACTAGCCCAGGTTGCTCAAAGCCTCATCCAGCCTGGCCTTGAAC
>NW_010102581.1:1886-2102 GCF_000699245.1 Pterocles gutturalis
CCTCCCCATCTCTCCTGTAGGCCCCCTTCAGGTACTGGAAGGCTGCTATTAAGTCTTCTCGGAGCCTTCTTTTCTCCAGGCTAAACAACCCCATCTCTTTCAGCCTGTCCTCATAGGGGAGGTGCTCCAGCCCTCTGATTAATGTCATGCTCCAGGTGGGGTCCCATGAGACCAGAGTAGAGGGGGGAAATCACCTCCTTTGACCTGCTGCTAATG
>NW_010102582.1:0-11134 GCF_000699245.1 Pterocles gutturalis
ATCAGGCACAATTTTCCCTTGGTAAAGCTCTGTTGGCTGTCACCAACCACCTGCTTGTTCTCCATGTGCCTTATAAATGCAGTCTTGTTAACTCTCTCTAATTCTGGCCCACCAGATACAGCCTCAGGATCATGCAAGAAAGCACCAGTCTTCAGGTTGGTCTGAGAAAATAAACAGATGGAGATGAATGTCTTCTGACAAGTGTTCTCCACTAAAGGGCCTGGTGCCTTTACTCATCTGCATGTCTATGGACTGGCATTTCTGGGCATGGCCTTTCCACATTATCTTGTTAATATTTCCCAATTCCTTTTCATAAACTAAAGATCTAGTGTGAAATTTAGATGGTAATTAACTCTCTCCGTTTAATAGATTACATAATGAGAACTTGTACAATGTTATTTCAGATGGCAGCAGAAATAGGATCTTTCATACTCTGCCACCAAAATATAGCTACTCTATAACATCAGCTGAACAGAGCAAGCAAGAATCAGGAAATCTTGAAACCCAGATGAATATAAGATGAATTGTATTATTTTTCATAACCAGCCTAAAAGAAGGTTTATTTCTCTGGCAATGTTTCCATCTCAAACAATGCAATCCTTTGGCTCAAGTCCAAAACAGGCGTGCCTCAAAAATCCCAGCTTCAGCCTTCAACAAGAGGTAAGAATCAATACTCTCTCTCTTCATTCATTTTCTACCACAGGAAAACACAGTTATGACCATCACTGAGGAGTGTTACCAAACTGTAAAACATAAACTCAAGAAATCACAGACTTTTTGTTTAATTCCTATGATTTTGGGAGGAGAGCACAATTCATACCTTTTGAACTGCTGAGCTAGCACTAGCAACTCTGCAAAAACACTTTATGACCAAACAATTCTTACAGAAGAACTGAGGACAAAAAAATCCCATCAAACCCAACAACGAGAAGACCACAAGACATACCTTTAGAACGGTTTGTTTCATAACCCTGTTGCATTTTAAAGGACTGACGTTCAGAACATGGAACAATCTTAGACTCCATTACAGAAAGTGTCTCTCTCGTGTGCTTGGACGGCGTGCTTTCATGTCTGTCCCCACTCAACTCCTGTGCCTTTGGGGAGAGCATCACCGGTTCTTCTCTATGTTGTAACGCACAGGTTTTTAAACATGCATTTGCCAAGTTAATTTCTCCTATGTGCCTGGCATCGTTAATATGGAGTTCATTGGCTGGTAACAATACTTTTGTTTGATTAGCTGCCGAGCTTTTGAGTAAGGTTTTAGATTCTATGCTACACGAGCTTGCGTGATTCACAGGAGAGGCACCAGCAGAATGGTCAGTACTTTCCACAATATCCGTTTCCCTCGTAGGAGCAGCAGCAGGATTAAAGAAGACCTGAGAGGTAGAGACATTGTGGCCAAAATCCTCTGCAAGCAGCACCCCAGTCCCGCTGCTGGGCAGAGCATCAACCTCTGAAACAGAATCCTCCGTCAGGGCGACAAAGTCAGAGGGGGTCTGGGCAGCCGTGAGGTCAGCCGAGAGCAGCGGGGACTGCAAGGAGCTTCCCATGCACTCGGTAGTCTCCGCCGAACACGGAGGAGAGGACTTGGTGATCACAGGTTCACTTTCCACGTATGATTTATCCTCCAGCAAGCACCCAGACTGCTGCACTGAGGAAACTGACTGACTCTCCGGAACTGGTTTGGAAAATTTGTAGTGCGATGAGAAAGATTTCGGGAGAAGTTTTCGCGTGGATTGCTTGACAGAGTATCGGCTCTGATCCTCTGCAAAGCCTGAATCATCACCCTCATTCTTCCCAGAGCTGATGCAATTTATAAAGACATTCTTATTAGCTGAGGGCTCCTTTCCCTTTTCAAAATCATCTGTCAAAGACCTTGTTATCTTCTTGCTACGTGAGCTGCCAAAGCTAACTGAATGCCTTCCTCTGCTTTTAATGTGTTCCTCTAAGCTCAGTTTTTGAAAAGTGCTGAGAGAGGACTGGGCACCATTTGAGATGTTAACATTTTGACTAGCCGCATCAGGCTTCTGCTCACTCCCTTTCCTGTTATGGAAGCTAATGGAAGGAGTGCGGAAAATACTCCGGCGCTTGCCTGTGCTCCCTGAGCTGGAGTTGGTGCTGGAGGGCGAGGAAGTGTGGACACCAATGGCATTAGCAGAAGAAGGCGAGGAAGGAAGGGAGTCGTGTCTCCGGCTAATACTTCTCCTGAATATTGGTAACCGAGATACTAGAGTCGATCGTCTGGATCCTGAGTCCCCCATCAGGACACGAAGTCTCCGTGGCTCTTCACAGCCAATAACCTAATCTGGGATGAAGGAGAAAAAAAAAAAAAATGATAAATGATTCAGTCTCAAAGCTCACTTGAACAGGCTTTAGGTCAGCTAAAATACATGAGATGCCAACATCAATTTTTCACACATCTGCAAGTTTTTGCATATGCATTACTGAAGATTTTTAGAATTTGAAAGTGATGTTCAACAGACAGCACTGAAAACCCAGCAGCTGAGCAAAGATGTGGCTCAAAACATTCCGCAAATGAGAGCTACAGCGTTATATATGATATACTACACAATGCAGAGCACACTGGGTAACAGTATAAAATCTATGTGCCAAAAGATAGACAACCATATCACCCCAGTATCCTTGTTTCTCCCAGTTCTTGGGACAAGTCTTCTTATAAACTTTAAGCTCTCTTAGAAGACACTTCAATTTTCATGATCTGGGTAGAACAAATAAATGTTCAGAAAGTGTTCCTAAATACTCAGATTTTTGCAAGAAAGGATTTGCAAGAGGATTTAAATTTTCCAATCTTCACTGAACCTTCAGGTGGATTTTTAATCCTTTATGTGCTCCTGCTAAAGACTGTATCTATCACCTCACAGCAGAGAAGACACTGGCATCACAGCCAAGCTAAAATATGCATCACCAAAAATTCTTCTGAAGAACCTGCAAGTTCTAAAAATTTACTGTCAAAATATGTGACCATGTTTCTAGATTTTAACTTTAATGTTTCCTCTGAATACTTCTCTGAAATCCTCTTGTAGCCTAGTTGCTTATAATTAGCTATTTTTGCAATTTTTTGAAATTAGTGAAAAGTGTTTCATACACAGACACTTGGCATTTTTTATAAATATTTAAGCAGTAAAAACTTATTTTGATCAGCGCAGCAGATGCAGTAGAAGAAAATTCATCTTTATGAAATATATACCAGTCCTAGCTGTTTTTTGTTCTCATTATAATAAACTACCACAGTGAGAGAGGGGACCACAGAGGGAGCAATAAAAACATGTGATATATAATCACAAGAACAAGAAAGGCTGTAGGTTTAATGGCCGACTGCAACTTTGTGAGCTGCAGTTGTTCAGCACACAGAAATAAAAATCTAAACAATGTTGGTACATCAAGTGCAAAACCAAATTCATTCATCTAATAAGCAATTCAATATGCATTATGCAGCTACAACAAATATCTGTGAACAATCTATTTATAGAGTATATATACACACATATAAAAATAAAAATGAGAACAGAATATTTAAGTAGTAATAAAACTACATATATATTACTGTGAAACAGAGGGTAACAAGTAAGTTCAGAGACTACTTCTGACTAGATATTCAACTGTACCTTCTGCGTTAACACTGATTTTTTTAAAAAGCTGGTACAGCTCCAGTCTGAACATGCATTGCCAAGCAGCCACAATATTCACAAGCACCAGGAATCAATAAGCAATTTTTCAGTTTAAGATGAGAGAAACAGCAGGGGAACAGTCACTAATTCCTCCAAGTCATTGGTGATCTCTGATGACAAGCTAAAACCCAACCTAGACAATGCCCAGGTCCTGAGATTAAAACCTAAATTTGAATTCAGCCTGATTGGGGCAGAACTGATGGGACAGGCACACACACAGGTTATCAGAATAACTTTACATCCACCAAACCAACTGATGCGCAGCTGGCTGTCCCATTTCACAGCCACGTAAGGTAGTTTGCATTTACATCACTGTACGAGCAAAAACAGAGGCACCAGCACAGAGAAGCGGAGGCCTCGTGAACCCACACAGGGGCTGACGTTACACCAGCTTGTCCAGCTGTCCACAATCCAGCCTACTGAAAATGGGCTTTGAAAGCCCCTCTCCACCCTCCCCGTACTAACCGCTCTCCTTTCTTTAACCACTTCCAGACCTATTGTGTTGGGAGTTTTTTTGCTTATGTGAACATGTCCTTGCAGGCACGCTGATATGTATGGATATGCACATACATACAACACAAGATTGTTTAGAGATTGTGAGGGTTCTTCCTTGTATTTTAAGGAGACGTCATAACTGCTGAAAAATACTTTAGAACACCGTTTTACAACCGCAGTAGATGAGCAAAATATTTTTAAAATACATTAAATTGCTAGAGGCATTTTATGCTCAGACAAAACATTTGCTCCCATCATTCTCTCTCCTGCCCATACCTTAATTGTCAGTTCACTGGAGAACAAAACATCCTGGTTTAAAATTATTAAATTCTCTGAGCTGAGAGCAGAAGGAAGCAGAAAACTAAACAGAAAACACATACTGTAACTTTTGCTAGAAATACCAAGGTTGTGTCTAAACAATAACACAGATCATTCCTATTATTCCTAACAACCGCCCTGTGAATATACAGAGTTAGCTTTCCAGGTGGTAACAATTTTTAATAGAATACATTGCCTCTAACTGCAGATAACAAAATGACATTTATTCATTCATTCTTCCTTCCTTGCCTCTTGAAGGAAGCACACAAATAAACTGTCAACATTTCTGTTATTGCCCAAGCAGCAGAAATCCTCTCCCATAAAATATGAATTATAATATACTGCTCTTTCTGGTCTCCAAAAGCTACCAGAGGACATTTCTCATAACACACACATCCATGTACACACACATGTATATATGCATATATGAATGCTTATGCGCATACAGAGTTTACATACATTGAATAATGTGGATATTTTATTAATATTTTGAATATTATTTGCATATGCTGTTATTCTTTTTACATATATTTTTTTTTTCAGTGTAAAAGTGCAAAAGTTTAGCACTGAGTTCATCTGACAATTCTACCTGCAACACAGGAAAAAATAATACGTATTTCAAGATACTAATAACATCAGATATGAAATAAAGTCTCTCATTTTTTCGCTTATTGCAGAGGAGTTGTAAACTTCTCTGTGTGTCCTCTTATGAACAAAATAGGAGACATTTCCTTTCAGTCTCCACATTTAACTCGTCCTTACCACTTTACAGCAGTAACCCTTACGAAGTGAAATTCACTCCAGCTACACATTCTCTACGAAACCACTGATTTTCTGTATCTGACATCCTCATCCCTACCAGCATCATTCTTAAAATCTGCAACAGAGGCAAAAGCAAACAGCAGAGAAAGACACCTTTGCAACGGTATCATGCCATCCCAGATGACTCAAATTTAAACTGGACAATTCCGATCGTATACAGTCAAGCTATGACCTAATACAAAGCTCCATGCATCTTAAAAGAAATTACTGGGCTTTTAGAATACTAGCAAGAAGTCAAGGAAAGAAGAAGGATCAAGGAAAAGTGAGTATACACTAAGGTTTTCAATTAGATCAGACTCCTTGTTCAGGACAAAACATCATTATCAAATAACCTGAACAGTCAAAAAACAGTCTACACAGCATTCCGCACAGAGGTCTGTATCTTGGTCAAATACACAAACCATTACTTTGCAACACTTTTTAACTCTAAAATCCAGTTACTGGGGACAATGAAGTGTTTACTCCGTGTTGCTGTAGACAGACATTCAAATTTTGCTTCTTATCAAATGGATTTTCGATGCACATTTTTACACCTGTTATTACACAAGGCAAAGTTTCATAAACTGAAGGAAAATAAGTATTTTCAAAACATTTAGTTGCAGCCAGAGTAATGGTGGATTATTTCAGGATCTGTTCTTCCTCGAGAGCTTGGGTACAGCTCACAGTTTCTGAGTGCCTGTGCTGAAGCCAATGCAAATGAGAAACAGGCAAAGTGCAAACAAAACATTCTCCCTTTTTAGCAATTTTCAAAGTTTATCAAATGGAATCATCTCCTTTCATATTGGTCTGCACCAAGATGTTGCAAAATGCAATTTAATCTCAAAAATATCTTAAAGTATTTAACTGCCAGAGAAAACAAAAAGGCCAAGTTTTTTATACTCGGGGCTTACTTTTTTCACACAGGAGATCTTTGGAGGAACCATCCAACTATACAACATCAGGACTTGATCTTGCCTACAGCAGTAGCATGAGTATAAAACACAAACGCACAGACTAATAATTATACAACAAGCTCTGTACTTTACATATTACTCTATCTTGTCAAAAGAAGCAAATTGCTCAACTTTCAGACAGCCAACAGCATGGAAAAAAAAAATAAAAGGGAAGTGTTAAAACGGGAAAAATCATCAAAATGTTACACCAGTGTCTCCAGAAAAATCTACTCCACCAATTCAACAGCTGAAAAATAGAACCCAGTATTTTTTATTCCAGCTTCCACCAGGCAGTTACTCACACAAGTGTCTCAGAGGGCAGTGGATTCGATAAAGAGCAACTCTTGCTGGAGGTTTTGAATTCCAGTAGATGGAGCCGTGGATCTAATGTTTCATTGACTGCAAGTGTGAAAAAGCAACAATCGGTGCCTTTTAGATTTCTCATTGCCTCTGAGGCAAAATTTAGGACTTGAAATTATTTGTGAATTTTACCATTATCATCATTACATGTACATACCAAAAGCTAGTACATTCAACGGGGAATTGTAGTGTGTAGGCAAGTACAAACACTCCTTTTACAAACAACCAACCCGCTACCATCTCGCAACACTTCTTAAACAAAGCTTTCGTAAAGATGTTCTCCTGAAAGATGCACCTCCTAGGAATACAAAATAACATAGTTTAAGGAAGACGACACATTTTATTTAAGGCTTTGGATCAGAAATCCTAAAATAAAGCAAAACACACAGGACTAACATGTGAACCTCAAATTGTAAACGTACCCTGTCCTTCACACGAGCACTGCGATGGGGCAGGAGGCAAGGACCACATGACAGACACAGTCTCTATAGACTAGCTGGCTCCAGACTTACACAGAAATTAAACCTACTCCACGATACTACAACTACCCACAGAAACACATGAAAATAAATATTTTTAATTGTTGGTGAGCCAACACAAGTCCTAATGTAGCTGATGCACTTGTACAGAGCGGTCCTTTAGTCCAACAGGGAACATCGCAGCCTGTGGCTCCCACACATCTCATTAAACTACCATCATTTGGATTCCTGCGCTGTATTGTTCTCAGCATTTAACCATTACCACCTTCAATATTGTTCTAGTTTTATACATTTGACTTTTTACATGCATAGCTCCCCAAGGTAACTATGTGTGAGCAATCCTGTACAAAACAAAATATTGTTTTACATTTAAAACAAAAGCAGAGAAACACCTGCATATAAATACCTAGGGCTTTAGTTGTTACCAAGGATAATGTAACTGGATTAATAGGGCCTTACTGAAAATACTAGCAAAGCCACATGCCTGTACAACAGAAAGCACTAGCTAACAAAGGTGGGACTGTTGATACTGAAGCAATTTGTTTTTGCAAACAAAACAAGTGAAATTCCTTCTAATTAGCAGCTTCATTTGCTTTTCTGAATAACACTTTTCCTTTTTCTTTTCTTGGGTGTGTAACCCTTGCAGCATGGTACAGAGCTCAGGAACGTATTTTGTGGAACAGCAGGCACAGCCGTGTTCTCAGTGTGCAACTTCAGAAGCTACCACCGTGTCCACACTAGCCTGGAGTTTAATTTTTCTCAATGGTTTTTATAAACAAAAGAATAATAACCAACATAGGGAGCTAGACCTTTAAAAATTATGTGTCTACACAAGCACGCATATACCACTCCACATGCTTTTTCCCCCTGTACTGAAAACCGACTGGGCAAAACAGCTTTAATATATCTGGAAACAGCTTTTATATATCTGGAAAAGGAAGAACACAGAACCCAAGCACTGACGTACCCTAAGGCAAGACATGAAACTTCTTTCTGTTTCCCACATCCTGCAGCCCAGGCCTATCTTTATTTTCAAACGCTTCCACACCTTAAGGAAACAAGTGAGGAAGGGGGCAGATAGATGTGCAATAAATAAATTTGAGGCCACATCTAAATCCCATCTCCCACTTTGATTGCTCTTGTATTAGCTGAAGACAGCTGTTTTATAATCCATAACTGCTACTCCCAGTGCTGGGATAAAATCACAAGTGTAACAAACATTCAAAGAAGAAAAGTGGAGATAAGTTACCTATATAACCTCTCTTGACTTTAAATGAGCCAGAAGGCAAACACTAGCATGAGACAGGTCACATGTGACTCATTTTTTCATTCATTATCACCGAGTATGTAAACTCATCCCACTTGTACCAGGTGAACGGCAGGTTTACCAAAGAGAACCAAGGAAACTGATCTCTAGAAACGTAGAGGCCACAAATCTCTCTGCATTTAAATCATCCCCTACTTCAAATGCCCCTGTATCACACCAAAGGTCATCTCAAAGCACTTCAGTATAATATACAAAGTATCGGGACCGAAGAACTGCTAAGTCTTCACACACACCCAGCAGCCAGTTATCATTCAGTAAGACCAGGGACCCCCTACTGGCAATAAGCTGACTGTGAGAAGACGACAAACAACCAACTTGCACCTATTCAACAGCCAGACACTCCCAGATCAGAAAGAAGGCAAGGACCACACCCCAGTGGAGCAGCAGCCGCATTCATGTGACCGAGTTTTGGTGTGTTGTTTTTTTAAGTAGAGGAGAAGCTGTATCTCACGCTTCTATCACTTATCTGGATTCTGGAGAAGCGTACAACGCATTTCTTAAAACTTCTGGTATTCACAGTACTTACAGTTTAATTAGAAACAGTCACAAGTATAAATAGTAACCTGGAAATAGCAGTATACATTTGCTTTGTGATTCAAATGTCGTGGCACCCACTCCCCTCATTACCTTTCCCAAATGTGTTTGTAAGCAATTAATTAAATTAGCCACTTTTAACAAGTGAAGTGGACTTACACAGGTCCTTGAGTGCATGTGGAAATCATACTATCTCAGGACAAAAAGACAGTGACTCATGTCGAGACATTTTTGGTGGACATAGAGATGGCAGTCTGGTGACCAGACAGGACTCAATAGGATCAAATGGCATCCTTCTTCCCTCACACCTTTCTCTCCTCTCACTCCTACTCGTGATGCACATGGTAATGTTTTTACAATGCTCAGAGATAGCAGAAAATCTTATTCAATTAAGCCTTTAAGGAAAACAATTATGTTTGAACTTCACTCTAAATACCAGGATTTAGTCACAAACACGGGATGCGTTCATTTATAGACCACGATTTGATGTTCAGCTGCATTTTATTTTAAATGAAAAGGAAAAGCAACCTCAAAAGAATCAAGCATGTTCTTTTTTCTTCATGCAGGAAAAATAGGTGTAACGTGCCCACTAGAGCACTGACTCATTTGCACATGGGAAAACAGCAGGTGTAGCATTCGCCTCAGCCCAGGACATTAAGAGAGGGAGAGACCCCTTGCCAGCCGTTTGCTCTGGAATTCAAGTGGAACAGAACACTGCTGCACAAGCCAGCCAGTATTCTCACAAGGAAAATACTGTGAATAACACAGCCCCAGCTCTGTACCCGTGGTGCAGTGTTCACGGCATAAAATTTGTTGGTAGCATGAAGCATAGCACCAATATTGGCTACAAGTCTCACAGGCATTCAAAGCATCCCTATCTACTCCCCCACAAAAAAACCCAAACACCTTCCTTAAAACATTCTGCTGTCTCACAAGACGTCATAAGTGTCTCTAAAGCATGATCCCACAGATTTGCAGAGTCAGTAGTGAATTCAAGTTCTGCTTTAATGTGCTCCTTCTAAAATCTGTCTTCTGATGTATTACAAACACATACACCTCTTGCTCACTTCAAGCAACCATCTCGTAACCGCCTCAGCACTACGCGGTCCCAGCAGAACTGCTAGTCTTTGTTCTGTGCTCTCCCGGGTCTATTCCTCTTATCTTCCGGAATCACAGCTTCAGTGTCACCAGCAATTTACTTCTTACGCTAAAGCTTCCTGCACATTTTCCAGCCTGGCTGCTTTTCAGGCTCAAGTGCTGCCTGCTTCTGCTGTGCATATGGCAACCGCAGGGACAACAAGGGCTGGGGTCATTTATTACCTCTGTCACCAGCTGAACGTGTGACCTTAACTGCGTTAGAACAGACCAAATCCTCATCTGTCGTAAATTCATGGGAGTCCGCCTAAGTGAATCATGCTGATTTAAACTCATTTGGCCTTTCATCCCTATAAGCTTCAGTCACCCCATCTGTAATCCTTCTTCAACTCTTGCAAAAGCAACACTTGGACACGTACAATCTAATCCCTCCTAGTACATAGACTCCCAATTTAAGTGGATGGAAGCAGGATTTTGTTTGCGTGTTTTGGTTTGGGTTTTGTTGGGTTGTTTTGGTTTTCTTTTTTTTGTCTGACCAACTACAAAATCCCTTAATGGATTATAATGAAAATTGATAAAACTTTAACAAATTAATCACACAATTCTTAAGATCCATACACCTGTGCTCCATTCCTAGTTCTCCCTAAGTGTCTGCTTAGAGCCTCTGTTGAAAACCGAGTACAGAGACAGAGGGACCCATGGTCCACCTTACCTCCTCTCAGTGAAAAGGACTGGGCAATAAGAACTCTTCCAGGGGATCCAGATAAGTGAAGGGATTTGAAAAATAAAATGAATCAATGTGGCTAATATTATTCATGAAAGCAAACCTTGAAAGCTTTGCCTAACATTAGGCAGACTGTTACGGTTTTGTGTGGGGGGTTTTATCTGGTAGCAGGGAGGGGCCACAGTAATGGCTCCTTAAGCAACTGCTAAGAGTTCCCCTGGCTTCCAGTCTGCTGCTGGCGGCAAGGGAGGGGTTACAGTGGTGGCTCCTTTTTCAGTGACTCTTAACGATTTGCCCCCCCCCATTCACCCCCAACCCAGCCCCAAGCCTTTGGTAACCAGGAGGGGCAGTGGGGGAAG
>NW_010102583.1:0-342 GCF_000699245.1 Pterocles gutturalis
CATCCTCCTCTTCTTCACCAACGTCAGTGCGGCGAGGCGGAGAGGGGTCTTCCCGTGGGGCAGCTGAGCCCTCGTCATCTCCACGCAAGGAGACAGCCCCGTGTCCTGGGGCTGCTGCGATGCCCCCCCGGACACCAGGACCCTGCTACCCCCAACCTCTCCCCGTCTCCCCCAGGTTAAGGATCTGTTCATGAAGAAGTGCCCGGGCGTGAATTCCTTCTTCATCGACGGCTCCTTCCAGCTGCTCTAGTATGTGGGGAGCCCCCCGAGCCCACCCAAGGCACAGCACCCCCGAGCTTGCCAGGGGCGGTGGCTGTCGGTGGGGGCTCTGACACCGGCTCC
>NW_010102583.1:382-1000 GCF_000699245.1 Pterocles gutturalis
CTGGGCGGCGTGGAGGCGTACCTAGCCGTCATGGTCTTCGCGCTGGTGCTGGGCTGGATGAACGCGCTCTACTTCACCCGCGGGCTCAAGCTGACAGGCACCTACAGCATCATGATCCAGAAGGTCCGGTGGGGTCAGGGGTCTGCTTTCCCAGCAAGGCTGGTCCTCCACAGCCCAAAAGGAGGGTCCTCCACGCTTGCTTTAGGGTTTCTTTAGGGTTTCACTGGCCCAGGGTGCCCAGAGCAGCTGTGGATGCCCCATCCCTGGAGGGGTTCAGGGCCAGGCTGGATGAGGCTTTGGGCAACCTGGGCTGGTGGGAGGGGTCCCTGCCCATGGCAGGGGATGGCACCGGGTGATCTCTAAGGTCGCTTCCACCCCAAACCGTTCTGGGATTCCGTGATTCTTGTGGCTCACCGATGCCCCACTCTCAGTCCCTGCGGCACGGCTCGGTGACGGTGCCCTGGCACACGGCTGGGCACTGCGGTCCAGCACGTCTCATCCCCTCCCCATCACTTGCAGATCCTCTTCAAGGACCTTTTCCGCTTCCTCCTGGTCTACTTGCTCTTCATGATCGGCTATGCCTCAGGTAGGCACCTGGCTGGCGAGCTGGGACTCGGG
>NW_010102583.1:1069-2059 GCF_000699245.1 Pterocles gutturalis
TGCAGGCTCAGCCTTTGCGCTGGAGAGGGGCTCAGCCAGCGGAGAGACACATGGGACCATCATGGCCCCATCCTCACCACTGCCCCCATGGACTCACTGTCCCTGTCCTTCCTCCCCCAGCGCTGGTGTCCCTCCTGAACCCGTGTCCCAGCAGCGAGTCGTGCGGCGAGGAGCAGCCCAACTGCATGGTGCCCACCTACCCCTCCTGCCGCGACAGCCAGACCTTCAGCACCTTTCTGCTCGACCTCTTCAAGCTCACCATCGGCATGGGCGACCTGGAGATGCTGGAGAGCGCCAAGTACCCCGCTGTCTTCATCATCCTCCTTGTCACCTACATCATCCTCACCTTCGTGCTCCTCCTCAACATGCTCATCGCCCTCATGGGTGAGACCGTGGGCCAGGTCTCCAAGGAGAGCAAACACATCTGGAAGCTGCAGGTACCCCGAGCTCCACTGGAGCAGCATCACCTGGGTGACGGACCCCCCCATGCCCCCAGCCCCAGGGGGCTGGGGGTTCCCTGCTGTCCCTGCCAGTGGGCCACCACCATCCTGGACATCGAGCTCTCCTTCCCGGTGTTCCTGCGGAAAGCTTTCCGCTCCGGGGAGATGGTCACTGGGGGGAAGAGCCCCGACGGGACGCCTGACCGCCGCTGGTGCTTCAGGTAAAGGGGGGGCCCTGGGGGGCCCTGGGGAACTGGGGACTGGGAGCAGCTGAACCTCCCCCTCTGCAGCGAGTGGCATTTTGGGGTGCCGGCACCATGCAGTCATTTGCTGGGTGGTTTGTACGAATCTGGAGTCAAGTGGAATTGCTGACAGCAGGGATGGGTGTGGGAGCTGCCGCGCTGGCTCCTAGCCGCCCTGTGCACCCCTGGGATCTGCCCTTCCCCGCAGGGTGGACGAGGTGAACTGGTCCCACTGGAACCAGAACCTGGGCATCATCAGTGAAGACCCAGGCAAGAACGACACGTACCAGTACTACGGCTTCTCCCAC
>NW_010102584.1:0-1637 GCF_000699245.1 Pterocles gutturalis
AACAACCGTTCTGATCACTGGGATGTCAGCTTTGACAGCAATAAGCAAAAATATCCACTTAACAGCCTAATATGTTTACAGACACAGCTCTAAAGATGATAGTTTGAGACCAAGAAGCAGTTGTCCTGTAGCCTTTTTTCTCAGAACAGCTATTAGTGCAGTAAAGAGCCATTCTGATGCACCTTTGCTGGCAAAGAGTTAGTTCAGGCATCACTAGACAGAACCACTATCTCAATGCAGATAGTCTCTAAAGAGATTTTTTTGCAAGCTGGACTATGTGCTACTCTCAGCTATGAGGAATGTAAGTGTGTTTGATCAGACTGCTTCTCTGCCACAGCTGCTGCAGAGAGGTACATTTTGTGGTCACAGCTTCCCTTGGGCAATTTGCTTAACTTGCAGCAAGCTTCTGATCATGACATTAGAAAATTCAAGGTTTGGGTTTTTTTGGCTAAGCATAAAGGCATAGATACTAAAGACCTGGGGTTTTTCTTGTCATACAGAGGTTCCTTTTACATCAAATGTTACTTGACTTCAGAATTACCACAGTGATCCTTCAAGAACCAGAGCACTGCCAAATAGTCTCAAGCAGGCAGGACACTAAATCATCTTGTACAGGAGCAACATTAAGTGGTATAAATATCAGCTCCATGTGGTCTTGTCAGGCTCCTTTATTCTCTTTGGAAATGATTCAATTTTATCTATACTTTCTACTTTTACCTGAAACTTTCCTCTGTTTTATGATTTTTTTTGCAGTAAAGGGAAAGATGTCCATACCATCAAGAGAGTTCATCAGACCAAGAAAAAGGCAAGGAGCCCATTTACAGTCTGTGGCAGATTGCTGCATATTTCACAAAGACCACCTGAATGGCAAGTACCCATCAATTGCTTACAGTTGCAGCAAAACCCAGTTCCCTTTTGAAATGTAGCACACAGGCAACATGCTGAGAAACCAGTATATACACCGGTGGGGAAAATAGTGTGTGAAGTTTTATTTTAGACTTTGTTTTAATGTGAGCTTTGGACACATACTGATGTGCCATATATCTTAATGTATTTCTATTTATTGCCTTCTTTGAGATGTCAAAGCTCTTCACAAACAGTTATTGAATGTAAAAGAGACAAATAGATATGTTCAAACTGTATGTTCCAAATCGGTATCTGCAGGGGAAGAAGCTGGGAGATTTGACATAAATACAGCTTTCAAATGACTCTGGTTCCAATTTTAGTCTTAGTAATGCAACAGTTCTGGTATGTTCCCTGCACCTCTCTAAAGAAAAAAGAGGGGATACATGCACATGTATTTTAAGATTTTTTTTTCCACCTGTGTAGTTAAGAGGAGTGCATATTAGGAAACACAATTAGCAAAAAATGTCTTTCCACATAGCTGGAATTAGAATTTCTTTTCAGTGGAAGTGTCAAAAAGCAGAAGGATGTGATTATTATGGAACATGCATTAGCTAGAATTCTGAAAAACACACATTACAAATTTGGTCAGCCATGGAACAGTGCTGGTTTGGGGTTACTTTTTAGTTTATTATGGGTGAAAATAGTTCTTCTGCTGGGGAGAGATGCATCTTAGACAAAGCTCCCACATCCTGGTCTGATGGTAAAACAGTAAGTTCTGTTTTGGTTGAAAG
>NW_010102584.1:1726-10596 GCF_000699245.1 Pterocles gutturalis
TGTAAAAGTGACCAAGCATACAGTTAATCTGTCAGGTCTGAGGAGACAGGACCATCTATTGTGGTATGGAGCTTATACTGAGGGGTGGACTGTGATGAGAACCTTGTGACAGTACTCTTTTTCACTTGGCTATATTGCAGCAAGGACAATATGTCAGACCACAGAATAAATAACATACAAACCAAAGCAGCTGAAGGTTTCCTCCTTGTTGAGAAAAGTCCTTTACAACAGTGTCATCATTTTGCTCGAAGTCCTACATAGGATGGATGCTCTCTGTGGCTTGTCTAGCTGATTGCTGACCTCTTCTTTGTCCTCCTTACACACACACAAATACACGTGTGAAAAAATGAGGAGATAAATGAAATGAAGCGGAAAAATTCACATTCCAGAAATCAGTGGATTATTTTTTTTAATATAAATTTCTATAATCTGTGAAATAGATTTATTGACTTAAAGTTGTAAGGCTTTTTTTTTTTTTTTTTTTTTAACTAATGGATGTAACAGAGTTTTACCATTCATTTTAAAATTTGAAAGTAGAGGCTTTGGAACAACAGGCATGTCTGTTTGTTCCTCCCTTGCTGGTTCTTTAAATCTACTCTTCAGAAGAGAGCATAAGCAGGAGCTGCACAGGGCTTGTTCTGGTGTTTTGTATTAGGCTGAATTTCACCACAGGAGATTTTTATCAGTGCAACAAAACTAAGGGAGAAAAAAACCCAGTGTTACGGAAGAGAGGCAAAAACCTTACCTAGCCACTATTAGTCTACAGTCATGCTGTCATAAGTCAGATACAAAAGGTCATTATATGCCTCCCATTTAGCATTTTGAGGTAAGTAGGCAAAAAATGACTAATGTTTTTACAAAAAGGAGTTATCTTCTTGATTGAAATCAGGTAACTATAAGTTAGTAATGTTAAATTCCAGAAGTTTGTTTTGCTTTCTTCTTAATCAATCCATGTTAGATAATGGCTTCATTATTCTGGGTTAATTGGTTAGATTTCTACTATCTGCCACCCTAGGTCCTTTTTTTGTTAATGAGGCTTCCAGATGGAGGTACCTTTTCACTCACAATCCGTTGCTTCCTGTTACCAGCTGGAGAGGGTCCTTTTTTCCCCTGTACCCTGAGATAAATCCTGCATCCTCCCTCACACCTGCTCTGGTGCTCATTAGACCCTTCTGGGTCAATTCAGTTACGTAAGCCAATAAGAGTGACCTTTTCTTTTCCTCCTGAGTTTATTACCAGAACTGGTGCAAAGTGATGATCAGGAGTACGTGCTTGGAAGAAAGGTGAGATAAGGGAGCAGGACAGCCCCTTCTCAGAAGCACTCAGAAGCTCAACTTTTCTCATGAAACCACAACCACAAGCTAGGAAACTCCTCCCCCCCCACCCCATGCTTTTGTAAGTATGGACACATTGCATCACATTACACAAAGGGCTAGTCCCGTACTTAACAACAGTGTGTGTCCTATAAAACAGTAAAGGACATTTTGGACCAGTACCAATCAAAGGCCAAGCATCCATTCAGGGATTTTATTCCTAAAAATCATTGGTGTTTTTGTTACTCATGATAGACACTGGCTCTTCTTGAAGTGTGAATGGCAGAAAATTATCTTATTCCTAAAAAACTTAATGTGAAACATGAAGCATTAGCAACTTCTTTTCCAAGAGTCAGAAGGAACAAGGAAAAAGGTCTAAAGGTTTGCCACATAAGCAGCACTTTTTTCCACAGTGGTTATTCAACTTCCATGAGTGCAAGCTTAAAATCAGTAGAATTAAATGGCAAGCAGTGCGCAAGCTCCGATGTCAGAGCAACATGTTGGATCAACAAAAAAGTGTAAGTGGGCTATTAATTTTATTTTGGAATATATTTGCAGTCACACCATTGTCAAACTTCTAGGAGAGAGAAGGAAAAGTGCTGAGGAGTAAAAAATACAAAATAATGTGGGAGATTAACTGCCAAGCGTTGGCTTGGTATCATTAGGGGAGATAAAACTACAGGCTGGGATTCGAAGATTTGCCTTATTGAAGAAGGTAGATTAAGTAAGACATTTGATTTAATCGTTCATATCCAGTTTTATAAACCGCACTATGTAATTCCAAAGTTCCTGCTTCCTTATCATCCCATACTAGATTTGTGATCAGAAGAATAGATGGAACAGCATACATTTGGAACACGACTCTTCTAAACCCTAGGAATTGTGACTTCTTTCCATCTCTTTTGGGCAGGAATCCAGACCAAGCTGAGAACATAAGGTTATAGTTAGCATTTTCTTTCACTATCAGCCCTCTGGGAAATAAACCATCCCATGCTACTGTTGTCCCCTGAGTTATTAGTAGAAGCTATCTAGATCATCAGTCTTGATGTGGGAAGAGAAGAACAAGACAAGAGCAAAGAGACAGCTATCCCAAAATGGAGTTTGCCTTTTGTTTGAGCAGTTGTGCTGCTGTCTAGCAGAGGGAGAGCAATGCTGCTGTGAATGGAAAAGAGAGTGTTTCCCTCAGATCTAGGGACAATAATGGGAAAAGAAAACCTTTTTTTTTTCCATCCTAGTCTGAAGAATCATTCCTTTACTGTCTCAGAAGAACATTTTCCTGCTTTTCTGAGGCTGCTCCAGCACTTTGCAGTTGACAATGTGTTATCATGTTTCAATAAGAGAAATAATGAAAGAAAGGAACAGAGACTGGTGTGAGATGAGGGTGGTGGTGTGGTTTCACCCAGATGTGTTGCTCATCCCAAGCTCCACAAGGCTCTCTGTAGTCCTAGGAGGAGATCAATGTGAGTTATAGTTTACTGTTTTTTTCTAAAAGACAGCAGGCAGAGAAAGAACGCGACTGATTTCTCGGTGTATATGTTGACTATGTATATTTATTGAATTTTTGCATTATAATAACATCTTTAGGATTTAGCTGAAATGTGAGAGATAAGCATCTTATTGTTTTGAATATTCTAAAAACATACAGCAAGAGATAGTGCCTTCTTCACAGAGCTATGAATTTAAATAGAGGGGATGTACAAAGGAAATGCAATTTCTATTTTAAAGGCAGGGCTTGAGACATGGTGAATTAATTAATTTGCTCACGGTCACTCAAAAACTCAGTGGCAGGACTTAGAAAGGAAATAAACTCTCCTTTCAGGTTCTAGTTCCCTTTTAAGAAGAATATTTATTTCTTTATTGAAAGCTGTATTAAAAGATAACTATCACTAGAAAGGTGTAATATAAGGAAAGGTTTGGGAAGTGACCTAGGTAGATTAATATTAATAGCTTTGCTGAAGAACTGAAGTGCCAAGAGTATCAGAATGCTTATTATTATAGGAATATCTAACGCTTTTAAGTCTTTCTTTTTAAACCTTAGCTATTATTAAAAAATTTAATACAGGGAACTTTGCTAAACGTAGGACGGAGGCATGCCAGGCCAAAATCTGCTTCCATTAACTACAAGCCACATGCCAGCTTCTCCTTGTTCATCAGAATGACATCACAGACATGGGAAGTGAGCAAATTCAATCACTTGCACATCATTAGTTCAGTAATACTTTCCTTTAAAGGTGTCTTTAAGAAGCACTTAATTTAATGTCGTATCAAGCACTATCTATCAATGTGTCCTTGATCACATGAAAAATTGGTTTTCTTGCATACAGTGCACCAAACAAAAGGCAGTCCAGATTTCACATTTAAAAATGAGTAGTGTGACAGCAGTAGTCATTATCTCGTCCACATTGATCTGTGTGCTGGAAAAGACTTCCTCTTAAGTCCTGAAGAGAGGCTGGCAGCTTCTATGGCTATGAAGCTCCCTGAGAGTGGGGCAATGAAGTAAGCTAAAAACCTGTTGTAAATTAAATGATGTCTCAAAACCCTGTAGGGTTTTGTTGCTTCCTCAGGGCAGAAAGTGCATTATGCCAGAGATTCCTGCACGTCCTTGTACTGCACAGGGATACAACGACAGCACAGAAATAGAGGCCACAAAGAATTCAAAAACACTGACGATCCAATTATTAATATTTTTATCTTCAGACCAGATTTGAACTACATATCTGCACAGTACATCACTAATGAAATGCAGCCTCCTCTGGGATGGAGCTCTTAGTTAGCTGATGGGCACAGCACGCTGCCAGAAAGAAAGGAGAGAGAAAATGTAGTTTTAGTACATCATGGAAAGCTCCTGCTGCTGAAGAAAGTGCAATGGCATCTTTAGGAGCCAAGCCACTCTCAAAGTAGGGTAAATTGGGAGTAACTATCAGAAATTCAATGGAATAATGATAGTGGTGAGAGAAAATAATCAGGCAACTACATCCATCAAGAGCAGACAAGGCCTCCGCTTCTGCCCACCGCCATTTCCTACTCTCAGTCCTCATTTTCTAACAACAACAAAAAAAAAGAGTCCTTTCCAGACTGCAAGGTTATTGTATGTCTATATCAAGCAATGGAGCACAATGCAAAGATGCGTAATCCAAGGAAAGATCAAAATTGCTAAGTTCCCATACAATGCAATGCAAACTTGTTAATTTGGATCTGGAAGAAACATAATCATGCTGAAGCAGTGCCGTGAACAAGTTAATAAGCACTGAGCCTGGGAGAGGCTTATTAGTTTGATTGCAGCACATGCTTACCTTCTGTACTGCACCTGGTTTCAAGCTGGCTCAGATTTACCTGTTTTATGTGTCTTGGTATCATCTTCCCTTTCCTCTTGTTTTCATCATTGCAACAGGGAGACTGAGTTTGCACCTGCTTTAATCTGTTTGTGACTAAATGTGTCTTTAAGCAGTGCTCCCTGTATTCAGTGTAAAAGCTAGTGCCAACTACTGCTGTGAAACACCAGGAGTTTCTAGTTTAATTAAGGAACTCTAGTGGACTCTGGACGTGGTGGGAAAAAGTACTCATGTTCAGTTTGGGGAAAAAAAACACCAAAACTTGGAAATCTAATTTCTTGATAAGCTTGTATTTATTTTAAAAATGGGTACGTATAATAGCACAAGAAACCTGATAACTTTCAGACACCTTTTTTGCTGTTGATAAGGGAAATGGCCAGCTCAGCTATTCTGATGTATGACTTTTGTTTTGATTTTTCCATTGTTGCATGTTTATAGCCATGAGAGGAAGTGCAGCAAACAGTAAATTTATGCATGTTTCCTATAGATGATGATAACTACCAGCTCTCTAAGTCTCTTGAGTGACAACATTTTGTTTAAATTCTAGTGAAATAATATGTTCTTTTTGAATGCAAGGACAAGCTGGGGAATTTTTTTTTTTTTTTTTTCTTTTTTTTTTTTTCTTTTGGGGGGGGAGATTGAAGAATTTACAAGTTTCTTTTTCTGAAACATTTTTGAACACCTATACAGTTCATAAAAATAAATCAGTGACTTTTTTTTTTTTTAATTTCTGGTAGGATTGTATAGCTTCAAAATATAAAAATCTTCATTACATTTCCTAGTATGGATGAGGTATTTTCACTAGGAAGTGGGTATTAGTCATCAGATGCTGCATTGGCTTCAGTACTCTACTCATAACCAAAATAAAAATTCTTCTCTATTGATTTTCTTAAGGTGTACTGAATCTAGTAGCCCATTCCAGGTGAGGCTGCAACAGTTCCTTGTGTGCTGATCCAACCAGTAGCAAGGCTGGGTATGTATTTCCAATGGGAACATGTACAAACTCACCTGTACAAATGTATATATACATATATACCTGGCTGTCCACTTTAGTCTTCATAGACAGACACCTCCATACACACAGACAGAGAGTCCCTTACCCAGGAAAAGATTGTGTCTAGATTGTCTAGATTTTGACTCTTTACTCTTATAGAGCAATTTGAAACTCAAAAGAATACCCAAATATGGAAAACACAACTTATGCTCAGCTATTGATTAATGGAAATCCTGAAGGGAAAATAGGAGGTTAAAATTAGAACATGGTAGTGTTAGAATATAATTTTTATTCAGTTCTTAGGAATTCGTAAATAGAGACATATATCAAATTCGAGTCAGACAAAGTCAACAGAAAGACTCTAATTAACATTAATATGCTTTGGATCAGATTCTAGATCCCTAGAAGATGATGTTGATAAAATAGGCCTAAGATGGCAATATGTTATCTTGTGAAGCTTCATGTTATTAACAAGGACAAGAAACGTGTTTTTTTTTCAGGTTTTTATTAAGTTTCTTTACATTCTGAGCTTCTAAAAAGGTATAATAAATTAAAAGATGATACATTTTTTTAAAAATACTAGTGAATCCATTCTCCATAAAGATTAATGAAAAGCTTCTCTTCTTGGAGACCAAGTCTTGGATATTTTAACTGATGCAGTTTAGAATTGGTTTTGAATATGTGTAGATTTCTCAATGGAACTATGTTTTTATTTTACTTGTAGCACCACAAATGAGTCTTTTTTAGCTAGATATGGAGAAAATGCAATGGGGAGTTCTATTTTCAGATGTAATGTGTTTCCAATTTTCCTTTGTCATTTATATATATATTTCTCTTTAAAGTAGATATGATATAAAGTGTCATAATGTGTGTTAAATTATCCTGAGACACTGATGATTTGCTTCAAAAATGAACCCAATCCATCTCTCCCTCACTTGTCCACAAATTCCTAATAATCCTGTTACATTGCTCCAGTACTTCAAAGAATGTGAAATTTCACAATGTTGAGTGCAAAACCAGAGTTGTTTTAGAAGAGCCTTAGTCTTAGTTTTACATGTAAAAAAACTCCTCTGCCTTTTGAATCTTTTGGAAAGGAACTTGTCTTTATTAAAACAAACAAACAAACAAAAAACCCAAAAAACCCACTAACCCCCAAAACAACAACAACAAAAAAAAAACACCAAAAACCACAGAGAAACAAACAAACAGAAAATGCTAACTGGAATTGCATGTATCTATCCCACTGAGTTTAATCCTTTAACAGTAATTATTTTTGAGTCTATGTTTAGGGGGGGTGCTGCTGAATGTTACAGTGGCACTCTCATTCTGATTCAGTTTTGAACATCCTCCTTCTTTGTTGCAAGTAGAACTTAGCCAAGAGATGCATCAGTTCTTTAACAGTCATTATTTTTGAGTCTATGTTGGGGTGCTGCTGAATGTTACAGTGGCACTCTCATTCTGATTCAGTTTTGAACATCCTCCTTCTTTGTTGCAAGTAGAACTTAGCCAAGAGATGCATCAGTTCTGCTGTCAGAAAGAAAGTTCCTTCAAAGTTCAAATAAATTGTGATTGAGCCTGTGCACTAGTATGGTCTGGAGCATGTGGGACTCTGGAAAGCAAAACCCGTGAGCATAAATGTACATCTGTTAGAGTTGCCCAACAGTTTGCATGAAAATTACGGACAGAAAAAAATGCATGCTGGTAATTTTCAGCTCCTTTGTCAATGTTCTCCTCTGAGATGGTTCTTAATTCCAAAAGAAGGTTTATTAGTGCTTATTTCAATCCAAGAAACTTCTGTTCATTTGTAGACAGATCTGAAGGGTTTAAATACTCTCCAGGCTCCCTGCCAGCAGATAGCGGTGGGTGGAAAAGGTGGATCAAATCAAGAAGTAAACAATGTTTCAGCCCACTGAGAGAGATGCTTGGAGCTTGATAACAACGACAGCAGGATTATATCCTGCCTTTTCTTCAGGGATGGAGTTTTGCACAGTTTCCTGTTGATTAAGTCTCTAAATCTTTTGCTTTCATGTTCAGCCTCGCCACAGCCTTTGCTACTTTCTCCACTGTTCTTTTGAGTGGGAAGTTTGATTCCCAGAAGCAACAAGATTGGGTTTCAAACTAATGAAGAAATGTATGAAATTCTCCGTTTACAAAAGCGCAGAATTTTGAGTCTGTTTTGTGAGCAAGTTCAGGGTCACCTCCTAGAGCATGTGTTTATATTCTCTGGTATGAGCCCTGCAGAAGAATAAAAAAATAACTTCCCAGAAAAGGGTATTAAAGTGAAGAGTCCTTATATTATCAATGCCCAATAGAAAATCTTTATGAGGCAGCAATGGTATTTGATTTTCATGGAGAAATTTTCTTCTTATCCAAAGAGAAATAATTTCAAAACTGCATAGCTCATAGAGGATTTCAATAGAATTAATTTTGGCTCACTAAATTAAAGATTTACAGTACTCTCCACCCCTCAGGGTGATTTTTAAGAAAATATTAAAATACAAATAATGGTCTTATCCTGAAGTTATTGTATTTGCTCTGGAAAGGTCACCTGAATAGATTTAAGTATCCAATAAATAACTTTGTTAATATGCCACTAGATATGAAAGTGAATGTTAGCTATAATAATAATTTGCTTATTCATCCAAAATTATTTGATTTTCATTTCCAGACCATTTCATATTCCTTTTCAACATTTCATGTTGTGTTGTCATTCTGCTAAGGCTGGAAGGTGGTCCTCATTACTATGACTGAACTCATTTATATGGAGTGCAATTAAAGAGATTTTCCCTTGTTCCAAAATACTTCCAGGCTGAGGATCTGGTGAAATATGCAGTGTGATTTACAGCAACCTTTTTCTGTAGTGGGGAAAATGTAATCTGCATTTCCAGATAGTGTGAAGGGCTTCCTCCCAAAGAAAATTGCCCTGAAACTGCACACAGATTCAAGAACACAACACCAAATGGCATTACTCTATGCCATAAAATTTCATTGGCTGCTGATGAGGAATATAAACAATAGAAAAATCAAACTTTCAAGAAGTTATCAAACTGCTAAATTTTATCAGAATATCGAAGAGTTCATTTCTGATTTGTTTTCCTGGTTGAAAGGTTTCAGCTTCTAGATTTATCAATACATAAAATATATATGTAATGTTATCAGTATTTCATTTTCTGTTCTATTATAGAACCATAGAATCATAGAGTCATCGAATCATAGAATGGTTTGGGTTGG
>NW_010102585.1:0-26664 GCF_000699245.1 Pterocles gutturalis
GGTGGGTCCGGGCCGACGCGGAAGCCGTTGTGCGGGGTTCTGGCCGTGGGGGAGGGGCTGTCCCTGAGGTGAGTGGGGGACGGGGGGGAGGGGGGCCACCTCTCCGGCACGGCACGGGACGGGGCTGCCGCGGCTGGGGAGGAGGGCGAGGGAGGGTCGTTTGTGGGGTGGTGTCGTGACGGCGCGGTGTCCCCTGCAGTGTGATCCGGCTGATCATGCAGTACCTGAAGGAGAACAGCCTCCACCGAGCCCTCGCCACCCTTCAGGAGGAAACGACTGTGTCCCTCAACACAGTGGACAGTATTGAGAGCTTTGTGGCTGACATCAACAGCGGACACTGGGACACAGTGCTGCAAGCCATACAGTCGCTGAAGCTGCCCGACAAGACTCTCATTGATCTCTACGAACAGGTGAGTGAGTGCAAGCTGTGTATGTGCTTTTCTTGTCTGGGTGGAAGCCCTTCTCTGGAGTTTTCTGCTTACCTCTTGCTGATGCAGATGTTTATCTCTTGATGCAGGTTGTGCTGGAATTGATTGAGCTGCGGGAACTAGGTGCTGCCAGGTCTCTCCTGAGACAAACAGATCCCATGATCATGCTAAAACAAACTCAGCCAGAGCGGTACATCCACCTCGAAAACCTTCTGGCCAGATCTTACTTTGATCCTCGTGAGGTATGTTACACTCTTCCTAGAGATGTCATGATGCTGTCCTTCATGACCTCTTGTATTGCTCCAAGTTGCTAACAGTTTACGGCATATTTTTTTTTCTATTCTGGGAGTGAGAACGTGCAGCTTCCCAGTTTGGTGATCTTACACTTTCTATGAAGTGTTTGGGAAATAACGTGTAACACTTGGTCACAAGACAGCAGCGTATATTGCAGGTGGGAGTTTTGGGATTTATACCTGTATCCTGCCACAGGATGACATCTGTGTCTTGCTTTTCCTGTCTTATATGTGCAGAAGAAAATGTACATTTTCTAAATAAAATTGTTGTTGTATAGTAACAATAACAAGGCATTATTTCTGACTGATTATTTATGTCAGTCTGACATTTTTAGTGAAAGCATATCCCAAATGTTTCAAGGGGTGGTGTTGAAGAGAAGAGCTGTTTTGAAGGCCTAATAAAACATTAATCTGGAAGGGGCTTCAGATCAGAGCAATGAATGTTTTATGGGAAATTGTTTATAAGAATCACTTGATAAAAATAACTTCTCTCTAGGCGTACCCAGATGGAAGTAGCAAAGAGAAGCGGAGAGCTGCTATTGCACAAGCTTTAGCTGGAGAAGTCAGTGTGGTACCTCCATCTCGTCTTATGGCGTTGTTGGGGCAGGTAATTCTTTAAAAAATATTTTAGTAGCTATGTCAGTTTCTGTAGATCTTTTCTGCATAAGACTGACTATGATGTAGTTGGTTCTCCAACTCTATAAAGCTTAAATATTGCACATTTTTCTCCATGTGGCAAGGATTTAGCGGTTGTAGGAAAAGTCAGCACTGCAGCAGTAGATTTCTTCTGATAGAAGAAATACTCAGTGCATAGAGAAGATTATTTTCAAAGTACGTGCTGACACACAGTGTTTCTGATGTTGTGCTTACAACTCTTTTTTGATTCTCAGAATGTATTAATTGATACTCTCTGTAGAGAGTATTTCATGTATTTTGCTCTTTTACAGCTTACATCTTGCTTTTTAAGCTTGTAAGTACACCACATAAATTCTTTTGGCATAACGGCTGTGTCCTGTGACTGAAGGGATTGTATAAGATTCTGTCTTTTGAATGAATTTCACTTGTACCTTCCAAGAAAGCTTACATGTCATTTTTAATTTTAACATATGCAGTTTTAGGCAAATAGACCACATAGGTCTGGTGATTTAAATTAACACAAAATTGAACTCACACTGCATACATACTGTATACTGAGTACTGAAAGTAGAAAGAGAAGTGTGAGCCCAAGTCATTCTCACTTGCAAAAATCATTTAGGCATAATGTTCTGTTCTGTTTGTGGTCATGAATGAGGAAGCATAATCTGGTGAGTCTTGTTTCAAGTAATTGCGGTGTGTTTGTCTCAACTGTGCAGGTGTGGGATTTGTAAGAGTACAAGAAACTATTGCTGTATTGTGTTAAATAGAAGCAATTTTTGATGAGGAAAATGTATGTTATCTGGCATCTAACTGTGTGGCTTTCAACTCCTCAAAAGGCACTGAAATGGCAGCAGCATCAGGGCCTGCTTCCTCCTGGTATGACAATTGACTTGTTCAGAGGCAAAGCAGCTGTGAAAGATGTGGAAGAAGAAAAGTTTCCCACACAGCTGAGCAGACATATTAAGGTGATGTTGTGTTTGCTTTTACGTGTGTTACTGCTGCTTGTTCCTTTCTGTGCTTAATGTTGGGAGATAAGAGTAAACTTTCTGAATTCTTCTGTTCTCCTTTTTGTAAGTCATTTCCCTCACTCTTCTTTTTTTTTTAACTTCTCCGTGCTTTATCTCATCAGGCGACTTTCATGAAAAGTCTGAAATGAGGTTCCTTAAGAAGATTAGGTGGTCATGGTATTTGTGAATGTGATGAATGTATTAATTGGTTTTTTTGACTTCGCAGTTCAGAATAATTCAGTTTTCAGAAGTGGTTTGTGTAGACCCTGTCTTTATTTGTGCAAGGAAGTACTCATTTATTAAACTTCTGTGCATGGATAGAAGCTTCTGTGAACCACTTAAGTTTTGATCATGAACTACTACATACCAGGCCTACTAATATGATCAGTGTCTCCATTTTAAGGATTTTGTCATATAAATTTCAAAAGAGAAAAATTTCTGTTGTAATGACATAGTTGTCTTGCAGCATTCGCAATATGGAATAGACAGTTTCCTCCTGTGAAGGCTTTTGAGCTTCACCAGAGCAGTTCTGTACAGTGAGAAGTGTTGTTCACTGTAATAGCTGTACCATTTCTCACAATGAACGGAAGAGAATGGTGTTTTTTTTGGAAATCGTGAGTTGGAACTTGTGAAATCAATTTGCTGTGTGCAGTAGCAGCTTGGTAAAAATGCTTTATTAGAACTTGTTTTGTTTACTAGTACTGGTCTTGGATTTTTGTATTGCTTAGTGAAAACTTTTTTTCTATACTCAGTTGTCATGGTTACTTGTATTTTAAAATTTAAAAATGTAAAAATTGTATAGAAAAATACTAAATGTTCTCTGTTAAAATTTCACTGGAGAAACATAATTCCAAGTGAAGCAACTTGTACTACTTCAGAAATTTCTGAAGTCTGCTAGGGATATATGTTGGGTACTGGAGAGGTATTTGCTAATGTACAGAATTTACTGCAAAAACAAAAATATGGAGATGACCAACCCAACTGCTGCTGTAAGCATGGAGTGTTTGATGTAAGTTTCACAGATATTACCAGATCGAATGGAGGGGGGGGCTGTTTGTTTTTGAAGTGCTAGTATGTAGGTATTGATGGTTTTTTTTGTACCTTAGCATTAAATTTTCTAGAGGTATGCATTCACAAATACTGTATTTTTGCCACCAAAATGAGACTACAGTTTTGTTTTAATGAACTGCTTCTTTTAAATTGATTATTAGGCTTAATTTATATTTCCCTATAAAACAGTTTGGGCAGAAGTCACATGTGGAGTGTGCTCGGTTTTCCCCAGATGGACAGTATCTGGTTACTGGCTCTGTCGATGGCTTTATTGAAGTATGGAACTTCACTACTGGAAAGATCAGGAAGGTAAATTGTGCCTTATTTCATGTGGATAGCTCATTGGCTAGAGCACCACGTTTTATTCTTTGAGATTATATTTTATGTTTGTTTTCATGTCTTAGGAACTGTGAATCTGAAAGAGATGTCTGCTTGGATGTTTCAAATATTGGTGTGGAATCTTTACATGGGTTTAATTGTCATAGACTTGCCTCTGTAATAACTTTTTTTTTACCTTACTGGATCATCATTGTTGCCTCTAAAACAGTTACAGTAGCACTTCCCTGTAATTATAAGGCTGTGAGGTCTGCTTGATGATAGGTTATAAAATATAACTGAAGTTAAAACTGCTATACTTCTGCACTTTGCCTTAAAATACATTTCATTGAATTCAGTTTTAGCTGGTGGATCTTCTGCTTTTGTTTAGGATCTGAAGTACCAGGCACAAGATAATTTTATGATGATGGATGATGCTGTGCTGTGCATGTGCTTCAGCAGAGATACAGAAATGCTAGCAACTGGAGCACAAGATGGAAAAATCAAGGTACAAATCTTTTTGTTCTCTCTATTGCTAGAGGTGGTGACTGGAAAGATTCACTTGCAGTTGCAGTAGTGTTGCAATTCCATATACAAACAAGTTAAGTTTAGTATGGATCAGAAACAGATACATATTGTCTCTGATGTTTAAGCTTCTGTGATCTCATAACAAAGTAACTACCTCTGTTTAATTTGCTGTTTCCTGTGCTCTAGGTGTGGAAAATCCAGAGCGGTCAGTGTCTGAGAAGATTTGAACGAGCACACAGTAAAGGTGTTACATGCCTCAGTTTCTCTAAAGACAGCAGCCAAATTCTTAGTGCTTCTTTTGATCAGACAATCAGGTAAATAAACAGAGAATGTGTGAGCTACAGTGCAGGAGAAAAGAAAACAGAATTTTCACATTAAGCAGTTAAACTTTCAAGTATAGATTCATTTGACCTGCGGTTTGATCCTATTGCACTGAGTTTTAATGCCAATAGGGAAGCATAACTGCTGAGGGTTGGAGAGGAACAGTTTGAAATTTTGACCTTTCACCTTGCTTAACTTGCATTATTCCAGGGCTAGGGACCAAGTACTTTTTCTGCTCTGTTGTTACTTAGCTGACCTTGCACGTGTTCTCTCTTGGGGAACTCCTAGCTTACGAAACATTTGTGTCAACCTTCAAAAATAACGTTTTTTTATAATGAACTTATGGCAAAAAAAATATGAGGATAATAGGATGATGACATTTTTTGAAACAGCCTAATCATACTCACCAGCTTTAACAGACAATGTGACAGTAGTTTATTCCATCCAGTTTATTTGCCTTGTGAAGCAGTATCATGGACTCTTCTTTTACTGTCTAAAGAAATCCTGTGAGAGCAAGTTTAAATGTTTTGGTGCATCTTCTCTGCTTCCTCCTGATAGTTGCTGAACAGAGCAATGTTTCCAAAAGTGCTTGAGAATCTCTATTAGCAATAGTCATGGCTTTTCCGTGGGCTTGGATAAGGGTCTGTATGTCCCTGTGAGCTGCATATGGTGAGAGGAGATAAGGTGCATCCCTGCACACTGAAGGATAATCACTTTGCTTTGTGTTGGAGCTCCCTCTCTTAGTCATGCATTGCCAGCCCTCACCGTAAAAGGTTCTTGTCCCAGCTCACACCTTGAATCCATCTCTGTGATCCCAGCCCACAGATCCACTGCTGTGTCTGTTGGACCCAGATAACTCCCTTTAGAGTGGGAACATGAGGAAGAACAACCCAAAGAAAATGTTTTCTATGCATCTATTATTCCCAGCAGTCTGACATGGAATACTAGAGATCCAGCCCTAGAAGACAGGCAGTTTGATGGACCCTGAGAGCTTCAAGAGCAGGAGTTGCAATTTGTGTCTGGAGGTGGCAGTACAGCCTTTCCTGTGCTTTAAGGTGTGCTGGTTTTTGGTCTGAGCATCTCTTCAGATGTACATGGTGTACAAGGGAAGGCTGAGAGAGCTGGACCTGACCAGCCTGGAAAAGGAAGGCTGAGAAGGGACCTATTTGCCTCATCTAGAGGTAGTCATAGATAAGACAATGCCAGATTCTTCTCAAGTGCACAGTTCTTACAAGGGACAGCCTCCAGGAAGTGAAATTCTGATTGTGTATAAGGAAAATCAGCTTTTTTTCCCTTGAGAGAGAAGCAGTGCTTGGACAATGCTGAGAGAGTTGGATCAGACTTCAGGGGGGATCTCAACCCTTGAAGACTTTCAAAGCTAAATTGAGCAAGATCATGAGTGACTTGGGAGTTGATGTTGCTTGGAAGAGAGCAGTGAAATAGAAGTCCTCTGAGGTCTCTTCCAGCCTAAATTATTCTGTGATTCTCTAACATGAACTACCACTGTTTTGGAATCTGTTAGATAAAAAATCATGTGGCCAGATGGTTTATACATTTATGCTGGCAGGAGAGAAAAAAGCTTTCAGTGATGACAAAGAGCCATAGAGACAGGATCATTTTTCTCTTCACTCCCAAAAGGTAATTCCCATTTCTCCAGGCTGTCTCTGCAGTTCTGCTTTTGGGCATGGGAATTCTTTCTGTTTCTCATGCAACCCATCCCTTGCTGTGTAGTGCCAGCACTGTGTTGCGGTATGAGCTGTGGGGTTTTTTAACCAATCTGTATAGTTCAATTTCCCAATGTGTGTGGCATTCCTTTTGGGCAGTGAAACTGTTCATAATGTTGCAGGCCCACAACCTGAGATCATGGGAACCCAGGAATGGGAGTTGAGTCTTTCTACAAACTTTGGAGTTGCTTTGGTGTGCAATCCAGTTAGTGTAGTTTTACAAGTTGACAGTGTGTCAACTCAGTTACAGCTGTTGGATATGAAGTCTGTCTGCAGAAAATCCAAGAAAGAATGTCCTTCTTAATGTGGTTGGGTTAAACTGAACAAACTTGGCATTGCCTAACGCTTCCCACGTGCTAAGACTTACATGCATACAGCTACTGCAGTTTACATGGGGTGCAGATAATCTATTAAGCAACATGATAAAGTGGTGGATTGTTGTGATAGAGATATGGAGCTAGTTAGGCCTGCATCTGTGCTCTAAGAAAGCTCAAGTGTCTGTGCAACCTCTGTAAGGCAGACTAGGCATAAGTTATAAAATAGTTTAATTTAGAAGGTACCTATAGAGGTCTCTAGTCCAATATGCTTCTCAAAGCACAGCCAACCTTTCAGTTAGGACAGCTTGCTCAGAGCTATGTCCCCCCGAGTTCTGAAAATCTCCATGTATGGAGGCCCCACTGCTGCTCTTGGATTCTGTGCTAGGGCTGTACAACCCTCTCAGAGAAAATCCTGTTTGGACATATGGAAAGACAGTTTGTTTTGGTTTTTTTTTCCGTTGTAACTTGTGCCCTTTGCATCTTATCCTTTAGCTGGGCACCTCTGAGAAGAATCTGATTCCATTTATTCTGTAAAAACTTGTTCAGTAGTGACGTTAACCAAATAGTTACAATTTTCAGGAGTTTAATAAGGACTTAGATATCCTTTTTCTTTTATTTTTTTCTTTTTATTCCCCCCCTTTTTTACAAGTTCATTACAGGGTGGATAAAAGCAAGAATGAAAGTTAATTGCAACTTTTATTACCAACAAATACAAAAATACTCAAACTCTGTTCTAATCTAAGTTACCAGATGGGCAGCAACCTCGTCAAACCGTTTTTGCAGCTCTTAGCATCTGGAAATTGTTGCTTAACATTTGTGTAGTGCAGTAATTCTGATCCTGCACCTATTATGTGTCTTGTTACTGAGTGGAATTTGCTCACTGCTGAGTAGATTTGGTTTGCCACAAAGCTCTTCTCTTGGTACGCAGACACTTTGCTGTAGTTAAAAGCAGCTTAGATCAGTTTTGTCTAGTTCACACAGTTATTTTTCTTCTTTGAGGTTATTCTGACTTTCTTAATAATAACTTGTTTAACTTTTATCTACAAGGAAGATAGCAATCGGATGCTCCTGAATTTTCATTTCTCTGGGCTGAACACACCCAGCCTTCTCAGCCTCTCCTCATGTATCATGCGTTCTACCCCTCTGGCCATCTCAGTGGCCCCTTAGTGGGGGCCCAAAACTGGACACAGTCCTCCAGAGGTACACATCTGCCAAGTAGCAGGGAACCTTGATCTGCAGACTATGCTTCTCTTAGTGCATGTGGTGTATGGCTGGGTTTCCTCAATGGCACAGCATGCTGCTGGCTTTCGTTCTCCCCAGGGCTTGCCAGGTCCTTTGCTGCAGACCTCCTCTGCGGCTGGTCAGCCTCCAGTTGATTCTGGTGCCTGAAGGGCTTCTGCAACAATCTGTTTTCAACATCATGAGGTTTCTTTCAGTCCATCTGTCCAGTTTGTTGAGATTTCCAACTTCTTCATCTGTCTTTTTCAAAACTGAGTTGCGGGATATGGGACTTATGTGGTGAATCAGATTGATCCAGTGCTTGATGACTGTATACATTTTATATTTAACTGAATGGGACTGTTTAATATGTTTAATAGTTTTAGGCTTCTTGCCTGTACTGTAAAACCCAGTGGTACTAGTGGTATTGCTTTAGATGAAAATACAGAAATGTGTGTATCTGGAAGCAACTGCACAGTGAACAGGCATTACAAAGCGTCCTAGTATGAGGTGTTAATCTGTTGAACTCCTGATATATATGAACTATAGTGTAAGCATTTTAATTAAAATTATGTAAGGTTGGATGTTGAATCAAGAACAGCAAGCTTCAAATGGAATAAGGTATTTAATTCTCAAGGCTTCAGACTTCTGCTTGAAAACTGTATTTCTGTACCCATTAGGTACTACAGTGTAAGCCTGATACAGATCAGCAATATAATGTCCTTTTAGATGACTGATCAAACTCTTCACAGAATTGCACAGTAAGAGGTAATGACAACAGCTTGCAAAAGAGAAAAATTCTGTGTGGATGTAAGGAAAGAATTTTTCATAACTCAACTGGACAAGGTGTTGGTCAAGGCCCTGAGCAAGCTTACCCCACTTAAAGTTGAGGAGTCTGTTGTACTAGACACTTCCAAACTTAATCCTGTAATTTTTGTTTTGTTGGCTTCATAGCTTTCCTTTTTTGTAGTCGTGTTGTCTAATATGTATAGTGTGTATTACATACAGGTCCTTGAGGGTGAAGATTGATGGTATTTCCCTAAGTTTTTGACAGGAACAGATAATGTCTTTGGTGAAAGGGACTTGTGATAAAGACTTAAAGCTTGCAGATTTTTAGCACTTTTTATTGTTGCCTATCAAGGTATCAGATTTAAAATACGGTGAAGCCAAAGGGTGGTTCAGACTATCTCAGTTACGCACTCAGTTGTGACCCTCTGTTGTGTGACAGGATTCATGGTTTAAAATCTGGGAAAACTTTAAAGGAATTCCGTGGTCATTCTTCCTTCGTCAATGAAGCTACTTTTACCCAGGATGGTCACTATATTATCAGTGCGTCCTCTGATGGCACAGTGAAGGTAAGATAGCATTTACCCTTTGTAAATAACCCATTCAGACTCTTTGAATGTTGTAGCTGATTTGTTACAACTGCTGCAGTCATCAAAGAAGGACGTGGGGTTATCTACAATAATAAGCTTGTGACCTTTGCTGTAGATTGCTGTAAATGAGAACTGACGAAGTTTCATCCTCTGCTTACAGATCCCTTCAGACCCTGTTTCTGCTGTATTTATGAAAAGAGGACATAAGTGTAGTACTTACCTGCCTGTTCCTGCTTTATTCTAGAAATAGAATTGACTCTGACACCTCTTGTCCTAAAATTAGGGGATTCCCTTGTCTGAAATAATGGCATTTTCTTTCTTACTGTGTTGGACACCTGTTTATTTCTTCATGCTTAGGAGTCCCTTGCCATGTAAGTTAGGTAATCTAGCATTAATGAAACTGATTGCAGAAGTGATAGGTTTGGTTTCTGGTCTCAGCAAGGAGTGGAACTACTAGTGTGTAGTAGTTAAGAGCAGTAAAGCTTTGTTGTGTATGGGGCGTTACTGACTGTATAAGTAAATAAATGAATATAGAAACAGATACGTTAAGTAGGGCATTGATGCAGTGCATGGGGGGTGGGTAAACAGATCTTGTTTATAAATGTGGCCTTAGAGTGTGATAGATTTTGTTCATATTAAACGGGGCATTACTTCAAACTTGCACTCTTTGCTAGACTGCCTCAATCATGGGAATAACATAAGAAGGTGCTATCTTTCATTTTCATTGTAATACTGTGTAAACAGCAAAAATATTCCACAGATGGTGAGTTACATTTTATTTTAAATATAAAACAAACAGTTCCATTTCCTGTTTCTAAAGAGCTAGGACAGCCTGGTGTTGAGTCTGAAGCAGCTCTAAGCTGGGACATCTCTCCCACTGATACCAGTGAGGCTTTGCTTTTTCAGCAGTTTTCATGTCTTTCTTGTGTTAGGCAAATTGCATGTGCAGAGGCTGCACATATATTCACAGACACCAGCTAAAAGCAGAAAGTAAATCTGGACTCACCCCTCAGGGAATGTGCTTAATGAAAGGGAGCCAGGCTGAATCTGGATAATGGAAATTCACTTTCAGTTCAGTTGTAGTGAAATTGTTCATGGTGTCCACACCTCAAAATGGAAGTGATAATTTATTTTCTTTTCAAATGTGCTTTAAAGTACAATTGTTGGCATTTGTATTTTCCTTCAGGAGCCTTAAAAAATCTGAATCTTGTAACCTGAATCAACTGATTTTTGTTTAATTTTTTAAAGCTAACTGTTTTTACATTTATTTTTCGTACTAGGTTTGGAATGTGAAGACGACAGAGTGCTCAAACACTTTCAAATCTCTTGGCAGCACTGCTGGGACAGACATTACTGTGAACAGTGTCATTCTGCTCCCTAAAAACCCAGAACACTTTGTTGTTTGCAACAGATCGAATACAGTCGTCATTATGAATATGCAAGGACAAGTATGTGATCTTACTGGTGTCCTTTCAAATCTCTGTCATTTTAACAATGCTAAAACTCTAGTTAATAACCTAGTCTTGAGTTAAACTTGATTTCTCCAGTTTACTTTCATGACAAACTGTTCTGTACCGAGGTTATAGAACAGCTTGACTTTCAGAAAGCCATTGCAGCTATGGAGAGACCCTTTGCTCTAAACAGACCTAGTACTGCCTGAATATTTTTGCCCTGAACATAGTAATGATGTGCTGCAGTTTAATCCTGTCAAATATTTTTGGGGGTTGTCTTTACAGATTGTAAGAAGTTTTAGCTCTGGTAAGAGAGAAGGTGGTGACTTTGTCTGCTGTGCGCTTTCACCTCGTGGTGAATGGATCTACTGTGTTGGTGAAGATTTTGTGCTCTATTGCTTTAGCACAGTGACCGGCAAGCTGGAGAGAACTCTGACTGTAAGTTGTTAGCTTTGAGCTTTTGGAGAGTTCTAAACACAAGGATAATCTAAATGCCCGTTACTTATGAAGTCCATAAGGAGAAGTCTGTAAGAAGTTTTGTACCAAGAAATCTTTCACTTCTAGCAGCCATGATTGGTAACAAATGCATTCCAGAACACTTGGCAGTAGAATGTCTTTAGGTTTTTTTAGAACCATTTTAATTTTAAAAGTTACGAAAATGTTTACCTACCAAGCCAAGAGTGAGTTGGTTCAAACTTATTTGAACTAGAGCATGTGTTGACTTGGGCTCTGGCTGATGGAGAATCTGACCAAACTGTCAGATTTAAAGCTGTTAGGCTTAAATTAGCCTTGGATTAAACTAAAGGGGAATACCAGCTTGAATTTCTAAATTTAATGGGGAGCACTTTGATGTTGTGGACTTCAGCAGATGTAAATCTTCACTGCACCTTCTCTCGCCCAACAAAAGTAACAGCTATGTCACAAAAATTGTTTGCAAATGGAACTTAATATGATGGGGGGGTGGTCCTCTGCTGTTGCTGTATGCATAAAGCGTGTTAAACTTAAGAACCAGAGGAAAGCTGGACTGGTTTGAAGACAATATTTGTCTTGAACCTGCTAAAGGAAGAATCTCCTGATGCATCTTTCTGCTTATTCTCTAGGTTCATGAAAAAGACGTCATTGGCATTGCTCATCACCCTCACCAGAACCTGATTGCCACTTACAGTGAAGATGGCCTCCTCAAGCTCTGGAAGCCGTAGCTTGGTTTTACAATGAGTTATGAAGTGTGCCTGTTAGTTGCAGGTTATTGGTGTTTGTGCTTAACAAGGTGGAAATGGACAGAGTGTGATATTTGCTCAATTGTTTCCAGAGAAAGACATTTTTACTTCTTGGTATAAAGTTAGGTAGATTGATGCTTAAATGTAGCATCAGCTAATTTCAAATACTTTTCTTTTTACCAGAGTAGCTGAAGCAACTTCAGTGAGTGTTTTTTCCTGTCTCCTGAAGTCTGTACTCTTCCTACAGTGTTTATAAAAGTTGAACAAGCTAGGAACTATACACAGAAGTGGTTGCTGACTTCCTAGAATACAGTAAAATGCTTTTTTTTTCTTGAGTGAATTATTTGGAATGGGAAAGTTGTCTCTTCTCCATTGCTGAAACAGAGGCACAGTTTTCCTGGAATGCAGATGAGGCTACTCTGTCCTCAGTTTGAAAGCAGAGGCTTTTCCAGTCCAGTGAGTTTTGCTGTGTTCAGTTTTCTCTATAACTTTTCCAGTTATATGTATTAATTAGTGTCACACAGCTTCCTTGGAATGAAAATATTCTTCTCCATCTCCCAGCACTTGCTCCTATAAACCTGCCTAACGTAGCAGTGAGATATAGTTGGGGATTTTTGTTTTTGTGGGTGTTTTTTTGTTTGTGTGCGGGCTTGTTGTTTGTTACTTTTGTTTTGCTTTATTTCCAGGCTAAAATGAATTGTTACCTGGGCCCTCTTCCTATTAGTGCATATGTCTTCAGACCAGCTTTAACTGAAACAGGCCTCAGGGGATCAATATCTTAAAACCTGCAAAAGCTGGTTTATATAGGCCGAGTTTCTAGTGCTGTGATGCTGCGCATGCTGCAGTTGTTTTGATTTTTCCAGTTTACTCAGTTTAGCTTCCTATTTTCCCAAAAGGGCATGGCATACTTAAGCTTTAATTATTTGTAAGATTTTTTAAAATTTCGTATACCTGTGGACCTAGTTACAGTGATACTTAGGTCCCACACTAGTTACGTAAGTTTGTAAGTTTTCAGACTTTTCACTTGGGAGCAGATGATTCTGTTTGAGATCCTGACTAATGCACACTGTTGTGAATGTATACCAGAATCTTCTAAAGTCTAACCATAGGTTTTTTTTAGGATGCAGCAAAAAATTAGGTTTTGTCTGTAATGATGTAGATTTGAATCTGCCACAGTTTCCTGTCCTCATCTCTTGTAGAATGCTTTCCTGCCACTGTTATCCTTCAAAAGGTAATAACTTCCCATTTACTCAATAAATTAGTTCCAATTTAAATAACCTGGCAATTTTTTTTTCATCTGCAAGGGTTGATCCTAATGCAAGTATTGGTTGTCAGCTGGTGACTGACCTTATTCAGTGCTGACTGGTACACTTGATTGGTCTGTCTTCATATTGATCTAAGGAAATGCAGAAAAATTTCAGCTTAACTTCCCACATAGCATTGCTTGTTCACAACTGTAGTGTTTAGCTCTGTGTTCAGCTGTAAAGTTTTAATTCCCAAGTTGCTTTATACTTCCTTAGATATGGCAATAAAGTTATTTTTTAGATACCAAAAAGTGATTATTTTCCTTGCCTGAAAAGACATTGGTGTGTCAGAAACATCTGACAAGCTCTACTGGCATTTAGTACTTTTGATACAGGAGAAGATCTTGACAAAATATTTTTAATAGTATCTAACGTGGTTCATTTTGCCTTCAGATTACACAGAACTGCTAATCCTCAATGTAAAGTATGTCTTACATTGTTCTTTAGAAGAAAAGTGGTTGTAGCAAATAAAACTGTTAGAATCCTGAATGTTTAAAGATTGAAATACATTGTTTTGCTTAAAAATGTGAGAAAATCTGGCATTTGTTAATTTTTTTATTTAAGAGTTTCAGACTTTATTGCATCAAGTGCCCAAGACAAAAAAGTGAAATGTACTAATACTTATAAAAGGCAAAGGTAAAACTTATCTCCTGGACTGCAGCTGTAATTTGTAAAATACCTGGCAGTTGGCACAAAAGTACAATGATAATCTTGAAAATGTTGATTTTTTTAAAATGTAAAATGTAATTTTTTTTAATGTAAGTGTTAATTTTAATGTAATCTAGGAAGACATTTTCTCTCTGGAGAATCAGCCAGATGTTATGCCACTTTCCTGTATGTAAAATTTGAACAGAAAGCATTGTTCACCCATGGGCCTTGCTTTCTTCTTGAATTATTTTGCTTGGAGCTGGCGCGTCTCATCATACATAGAGGAGTGCAAAATGCTTTGCAGGGGGAGCACCATGTTGAAGCAGAAAGACTCCACAACTCGTGAAAGTTGTAAAGTAGGTATGTAGTTTATTCAGCGCTGAGGCGCATGGGGGATAGCGCCCCCAAAGACATGCGTACCTTTTCGCAAAACCTATCCCTCTATTTATTCCCCAAAATGTTGCATATGCTTTGTTTCGTAATCTATTCATTCATATTAATTACCCAGCCCCGCTTCGCTTCGTATTGTAATGAGCTAAAGAGTCCTCCTGCGCCTGCGCAGTGCTTCCTGGTAGTCGTCCAGTGGTCGACAGGATGAAGTAAATGAGTCGTCATCGGAGTTGAACTTCTCACCTCCTGGTCTCTTGGTCTCAGTCCAAAGGACCAGGCCGGTTCCCAGCTTGTTTAGAGGCCCAAGCAGCCCTCCCTATCTCTGTGGCCTTGCGGGTGTTGTGTTCTCCCCTCTAGTTTGGGTTAGCAGTTCCTCCCCTATCATCACAGCTTTGATCCTCTCATCCTGTCTTTGCAAGCATGGCAAATGTTAAATCGTGTATTGTCTGAACAGCTATTCTCAATTAGTTATTCTCTTGATCTCTTTTTAACTTTAAACCCCCCTGTCTCAATGTAATCAAGGTCTCATAGGTGAGTTCAGCCTCCTGTTCCTGAACTGGAGATCAATGAATTTCAGCCTTGCTTGGTGGAATCAGCTCCCTGTCTGTATGTGCATGCAGAATGTGTGTGGAAGAGCTACTGCCATCTCAGCAAAAAAATCAGTGAGCTTAGATTCCTGCACAGTTAAGCAAATGGTGGATGTAACATTTTTTTTTTTTTAATGTTATTGCAGTAATATTTTGTCAAGGTAACATCTGAGCCTGTAGATACAGGTGTAGTCCTGCTCTGAGACAGATACCAGCTTGCCATCTGCAAAGAAAAATCAAACCCTCCCTTGAGTCCTAGTAGGATTTAGAGATGAGCTGAAAGCTCAAAAGGAAAAGATCCTTTGTGAGTGTCTCATAAAGCAGCCAAATTCTTAGGAGGTCTGAGAGACCAGACAATCTCGATGGGTGCCTGCTAGCCCCTGAGAATTGATTGTCCATGTTGCTGAGGGTTTTGAAAGTTGAGCTTGAGTGAGAGGGCCTGCCTCTGATTCAGAGCACCTTGGGAATGCCAGTGTTCAGTCTGAGATAAGAAGAGAAAGAAAATACGTTGCAGAGATTTATAGGAAAGACGATGTTAAAAGTCAGTTATAAATGCTCTTCAAGTACAGCTTTTCTTAACTTTCTTAAGCATGGTTACTCCTCTCTAGTTCCTGTTGATGGTTTGGGCTCCAGTGTGCTCGCTGGATAGCTGTGAATAAACCCTATGACCTTCTGGGTCATGGTGACTTGTGAGAGACAGGCTGAGCAAACTTGGATCTGAATGTCAGAAGGAAAAGCATATGCTTTAGGTGAATCCTAAGGAGAAAGGTGGCTAAATGCTTTATTTCAGGGGCACACTAGGAATCACACAGGAATTCTTTGGCTCCTTGCGGAGCAAGATGCAAGGAGATGGATGCTGCTGAAGTAAAGGGAGCATAACAAATTTACCTACAACAGGTGCTGCTTCCATTATGAAACAGGGTAATGGAGCCCTTTTCAGTTTGTGTCCCTTGGCCTCTAAAACTACTCCCTGTGCAGTAACAAATTCTTGTGCTACTGCCTATGCTTTGTTGGGCAGGAAATGGCATTTGCTTGTCTGGGAGCAGGCACATGCTGCTGCCAACCAGTCATGCCTTTCCTGTCTTCCCAAATTAGAAGCTTTGTAAGCCATATTGACAAATAAGTGTGCTTTCAAGTTCTATTCACAGAATGACAGGATGGCTGAGGTTGGAAGGGTTGGAGACTCCACCACCTCCAGCAACCTGTGCCAGTGCTCAGTCACCCCCACAGTAAAAAGTGTTCCCTGATGTTCAGAGGGAATGTCCTGTGTTTCAGTTTGTGCCCATTGCCTCTTGTCCTGTCACTGGGCACCACTGGAAAGAGCCTGGCTCTGCCTTCTTTGCACCCTCTCTTCAGCTCTCTGTATGCATTGATGAGATCTCCCTTGAGCCTCCTCTTCTCCAGGCTCACAGGAGGGATGCTCCAGCCCCTTCAGCATCTTTGTGGCCCTTTGCTGGACTCTCTCCAGCATGGCTGATCACTGAGTTTACTCCCCTAGGCTGAGCAAAGTTGCACTGCTGTTGGGCAGCAGGTAGACAAAACCTAGGGAGAAAAAGAAAGTTGCCCTGAACTCTTACAGGCAGAAGCAAAAATGAGAGCAGGCTCTTAAATGAGTCTGCAGTGGGCGTTCTCAGTTTCACAGCAAACCTGTGGAATTGCAGAGTGCTACATTTCTGTCAGAAAAACAAGTCCCACATGCCTGGCACACAGCGGAAAGAATCTTTGTAATAGACTAGACTATAAGCTTGATGAAATTAATTTGGTGCTGCTGAAACTGAAACACTAGAAGTAACTGCAAACCAACTCAGGTTATGATAATTTGGATTCCTACACTGGTAGTTATGGAAGCAGCTGTTCTGTGCCACTGTATCCTCAATTTCTACAACTGTCCATTCAGATCATTCCCTGACATGGGAAACTCTATTCCACACAGAGTAAAAAGAAGTCAGAAAAAATTGGTTTTTTTTTTTCCACTTTTGAGTGGCACAGAACATGTTTTCCTGCTTGCTGTAGCTGTACAATACCCAAAATATCATAGGAGAACTAAGAAGCTTGGAAGAGGCCATACATGGTATTCAATTATGAGGAAAGGCTGAGGGAGCTGGGTCTCTTTAGCCTGGAAAAGAGGAGACTGAGGGGTGACCTAATCAATGTTTATAAATATGTAAAGGGTGAGTGTCAGGAGGATGGAGCCAGGCTCTTCTCTGTGACATCCAGTGATAGGACAAGGGGCAATGGGTTCAAGCTGGAACATAAGAGGTTCCACTTGAATATGAGAAAAAACTTCTTCACAGTGAGGGTGACAGAGCACTGGAACAGGCTGCCCAGAGAGGTTGTGGAGTCTCCTTCTCTGGAGACATTCAAAGCCCGCCTGGATGCGTTCCTGTGTGATCTCATCTAGGTGTTCCTGCTCTCAGCAGGGGGATTGGACTAGATGATCTTTCGAGGTCCCTTCCAATCTCTAACATTCTGTGATTCTGTGATCCTGCTTGAAGGTCTAAGGGCTGGGTCTTCCTTCTTGCTCTCTCTTGCCTTCATTTGCTAGTGCTTTTTGCTGAAGGCTTACTCTACTACTGCCACTGTATTTCTTTGGGACATCATTGCTTTTATATCAGTCACTAGCTAATTTCAAACTGGTGGTGTTTCTGCTGCCCCTCCTGCATTTGTAGTAGCATTTTTCCTGGGCTGCTCTGGAGGCTTCTCATCAGCCACCCTCCTAGAAGGTAGACCTGGCCCATCCTCTAGACTACCTGTTGTGTTTTTAAGCATGAAGCAGAACTGTCCACTATGGTCTTCAGAGTAAGCCAAGAAGAGAAACATTACTGTGTTGATGAAGCTGTGGGTGTGGTGAAAGGAAAACTTACTGTCCCTGTGAAAAAAAAGGCTATGAAATGTTGTTTTATATAATACACAGTCATCTGAGGCAAAATAATGTCCTGTTGTCATCCTCAGGGCACTGCATTGAGCTTGGTTTGCCCTAGCTGTTTTGATCCAGTAGTTAAAGAAAAAAGGGTGCTCACTGAACTGAAAACCAGTGCTGTTCAGTCTCAAGACCGTTTTACAGGAGTCTCAGCCCTAGCCAGAGGTAGGATTACTTTCCATTCCTTCCCTTGACTCAGACTGTCCTACTGAAAGAGCAAAGGCTGCTGCTGGTCACATTTGTAGAGCTCACTGATGAGCTCATTCAAGTAGAATTTGGAAAGACACTTCGCCTACAGAATTTCATTCCTAGGAAGAAAAAAAAATGTAGGTGAAACCTGCAGGGGCGCACTATTCTGTAGGTACCTGAAAGGGAAACTACATTTGAGGTACAAAAACCATGGTAACAGCAGTCTTCAGAAAATGGAACCCATAACATTTAAAAAGCTAGAGCTGTCTTCTAAGACTAACAGATTCCAGATACTCAAGTTACAACATGCATACGGTCATGTAGCAGCTATTTCCAGGAAGAAAGAGCGCTCTTCAACTAAACTACCACACTAGGGGTTAAATTTGAACCCATCTTTTCAGCATATTTTCTGAAAGAAGTTTTTTGCTTAGATTTTTCTGTGAATAGCTGTCTAAAAAGAAGGGGGTGGTGTCTTTAAACCAACATCTGGTCTAAGAAAAGAGGCAATGAACAGTTTTGTAATTATATTGGAAATGCTTCATCTACAATAATTGGAACATTAATACAGAATTTTCAAGAGTCAGCTTAAAATAATTCACACAATACATTAATTTCAGAACATCCTAGATGCATCACTTGGTTGTATTCACCGACAGTAAATTTCTCTCCTCTGCAGGTTCACATATGCCTATCAACAGGGCTGGTACTGCTTTCCGTGACACACCACTGAGGGGTATCTGATTTCAGTCATCAAGGTGGAAGTCAAGCATCACATGCCAGCAGGCCGACCAATTCCAAACCACTTGTGTGCTGATAAAGCCTGAGGATTTTTACTCATGCGCTGTAGCAAAGGAAGCTCCTGCAGCAGCCAAGCAACCAACCACTGGCTTGACAGGCCGTATGGCGCAGGACAGCAGCCAACAGTAGTCAGGGATGAACCAAAGCAAGCTTCACATTTAGCTCGAGGGCCAGGACTGAAGCTGGCAGAGGATGGGACTATACGACCTTAAGTGCAATAACTTCAGAGAGCTTGTGGATCACATGACTTTAATGGGCTTGTGAAGATTGACAGATCCTTGTCAGCTTCACATGTTGTGAGCCATTAGAGCCAGCCCCTATTTAACAAACACTGGTACAAGCCCAAAACATTAACATGTTAATCGTAACTGGTACAAAACTTAACTATATCTTACCATGAATTATAAGTACTTGTGCATACTTCATATTAGAGTGTAAGATCTAGAATTCCTAAAAAGACCACCACAAAATCTTAGTTTAAGCCTGGGCAATTGCACACATACAGGGATTACAAGGCTTGGAATAAAAGACAAGCAGGTAAGGGAAGTTTTGACTGATAGGCAGGGGTGAAGTGCAATCAACTTCATTTGAGCTTGCATCCTGGAGCTTCATATAAACTGCAAAGTCAGTTTAATTACTGAGTTTATTTCTTTATGCTTTTAGAAACAGCTATGGCTGGATAGAACAACAAATAGCTCTAAGTGAGGGTGAACTGCTTGTAGTCCTTCACTCATCCACTAATGCATACAAAACAAGCATCAGAAGTTATTCACTGGCCCACTTAGGATGTCTGACACTGAACACCGCCTCTAGGGTGATGCTCATCATCTTCATAGACTTCTCCATTATAGTGGTGTTTTCTGTTTTGAGATGGATCAAAGTCCACTAGATCCACTTGTTCCATTTCCTCAGTTTCTTCTATTTTCTGCCTTGTAGGTAGCAGTTTTTCAAGTAAAGACAGCTTATCTGAAGAGAGGAAACCACTCTCTGGGAAGTTCACCTGAAATCATCAAGAACTGGGGTTACTCAAGTCTCCCTGAATTGGCCTTAGTCCATCCTACTACAGGTAAAATGTCTGACAAAGCTTCATCACAGATGACTTAAAACCAGTGCTTGTGTTCCAGAAGTTTTTGCTTTGTTCTAAACACTAATTCTGTTTGATGGATTACAAGTTCTCACCATTGTCAAAAACAAATACCAAAGCAGGACATCTGATAATTGGCATCTTTTCTTGACTGAGGAAATGCTTAAAGGTTAACTTTTGGATGGATATTCAGTGCTTAAATGCGCCACGGAAGTAAGCTGATCCACTTACCCTGAATTCTATGATCAGACGTCCTTTCTCATACGGTCTGCGATAAATTGGCATACCTTCATTCAACACACACTTAATAGCCCCATGCTTTACAACCTGGCCTAAAAAAGAAAAAAAACCAAAAACAAACAAAAAAAACCCAAAAACAAAAAAAGGAAGGAAACCATGCAAGCAACAGAAGCAGCTTGTTTTAACTTCCTTCAATATTTATATAACCTTCTACATTGTGGTCAGGCAGCTACACCAATATGTAGTAGTCTAATAAGGACTTACTGCCTGGTAACTTCTGAGTAGGAAAGCAGGTTGACATCTACATGACATTCTTCTAACCTTGTTATGCTTCCCAAAGGAAGCATACTTACAAATTTATTAAGTGCTTCCTCAGTTCCAAGGCTGAAAAAGTAGTTTTCAGAGACCCACGGCCTTCAATTCTCATGAGGTATCCTCAGGATACAAGTATGTCCATGAGGTAAGGTCTGTTACTATATCATGCAAAGAGAAAGTTACTGATGACTGCTACACAAAAAGGCCTTTTTTGTTTAAAGATTTGTATTGCAAAGACTAGGGAGAAAAGCCTGATATCAGCACACATCCCTTGTACATCAGGATGGGATGTTTCTGTTCCTTTAACTTCCAGCTTATATTCAATGTATGCTTGGACTTCTAGCAGAAAGCAAACCAACACTTACCAGGATGGGAAGTAATAATAATAGTTCTATTATCCAGCGTTGTAATAGGCTTTTGAAAGCCACACAGTGCTTCGACCAGTTGAATATCCATAGACATAAGAAGGTCTTCATCTCGTCTAAGGTAAAACCAATCAAAAACAGTCACAGAGGGGAAGAAGCAGTTAAAGAATTATATCCAACTTAAATATTTACCTTGGCAAGGACAATAAAGCTGTAGTTTTAATAGAAGCCTGGGCAACTAAATACAGAATACTTAATATTGATGCAGCCAGCCATTACAGGAATGACACCCACACTGGGAGCCGTTAAACATCAAGCCCAGCTATCCAAAGTGTGGAAGTGTTTATTGAAAGTAAATAAATACAGCAAGACTCACTTGCATCCAGTTTCATTTCACCGCTCCATCCCAATTCTAGGAAAAAGTTCTCTCTCAGCCTCCTAAACATTTCAGGTGGGACAATTAATCCCTTCCTTTGTGTACATTAATACTTTCTTAAGTGCACCAGCTAGCTCTACATTATTTTGTTACACTCTCTTTCTGAAGATCTGGTACTAGGAAGTCTAACCAGGTGATGACCACGCTGGGTTATGATGAAAGTACCTTCAGAAAGCACCAAGAAGTATCTGGAAGAGGTAATGTTAATATAATTAATTACTTATTCTGACTTCATTATGGCAGTACTGGTGATGTCTACATGCAACGCGCGTTCAAGGGCTACAAAATCCTCCAGCCTATTCAAAGAACTTAGTTATTTCACTCAGCCTGTTTTAAAGGTCTCTGGAAAGACACTTGCCTGAAAAGTTAATTTTAGACTCTGACAGGAAAGGGGGAACATTCCACTTTTCCCAGAGCAACACGACCTCAGCATAACCCCACAAGACTAGTAATATCAAGGGTTACCTAAGGACATTAGAATTGAAGGTAGTGGACAGAAAGATGGACAAAAATAAGCCATCAGAGTTACGACTTCAAGTCCCAGGTAACTATGTAAACAGTTTGGCCCAGACTGTCCCTTTGGCATAGCCGATTCAATATCTGGTTTCACTGGAAGTTAAGAAAGATCAGCTCAGTGAGCTTGTCCAAAGCAAACAGAACTGATTCTTAACCTGTGAGCTCAGTGTTCTTTGGCACAGAGCTCTGGCACCAACTTTCAGAGCTCAGCACCATACAGGACAGTCAGGCAGACCAGCTGCAGGTTTCTCAAGAACCCTTGACTCACCATTCCTATTTACAAGTGCAATGTCTGTGGCTGGTGTTGAGACAAATCCTATCTCTAAATCCACTGATTTCCTTGTTACTGCTCTGAACATAAGCAGTGAGACATGAAGTGCAACACATTTCTGCAAGAGGACCAGTGTTGCTTTTAACCAGACCAAAGTGTACTGGACAGACTCGTTCCAGAAACAGTAACTTGAAACAAGGAGGCTCACAATGCTGAGCAGTTACTGTCCTGTAACAGGTAATACCTGAGACATGTTCAATGCTGCTTGAGCCGCTTTTGCTTCTGCAAGAAAGGACAGGACTTGCTACCCTGCCCAATGCACTCTGGCAGGAAATGGAAGTGTGGGAAACCACCTTTGGTCAGGAGGCTGAATGCTACATTCAGTAAGTTTGTCATAAGATCCCTCTGCAAAAGTGAACACACTAGAAGTTTTCTGTGCCCTGAAGCCAAAAGGGCAATGAACAGCTGCCTAGACTAACTGGTAATTTTATGAGGTAAGTGATGGAATCCTACCCTAGAAGAGCAAGGAAATAATCACAAATATTCACATCTATTAAATAAAAGATCAGTATTTTAAGAGTTCTTAGGATTCAAGACTTGTAAACTCTTAATGACTATACCCTACTTTGTTTGCCTTCCATCCTCTTCCACTGCCAAAGCTCACATAAGAATATCTCGTGCTACTACAACACAAGTAGCTGTGACCAGTTGTACCAGGATTCCTGCACACCTCAGTGCTCCTTTGGCCACCCAAACTCAGAGGTGAGTTCTAGAAACATGATCCTATCTACTGATATTTCCAGTAGATAAAATGTGGGTGGTAACCAAGGAAGCTTGCGGACAAGCATTTTGGGAGTTAACACAATGGACCTCCAGAGTTTTTACCTTGTAAATACAGAGTGGTCTTTTTGATCCAAGACGATAATAATATCCCCTGGCTCTAGTCCTGGCTCTTGGTCCCCTTCACCATGGAATGTTATTTTCTGACCATCCTTCATTCCTATTGTAGAACACAAACAAACATTTTTCACCCTTTTAAGTGAAAAGCAGCAATAAGAAATACTTTCATAAGCATAAGCTGGTACCAGGAGATCTCTGGATCTTTAAATTACAATATCAAGACCTTCCCTTGAAGCATTCGTAATTACACTACATTTTGAGAGCACAAGACCAATCAGTTTCATCAGTTTTATAAATATATATGGCAGAGCTACTTAGGAAACATGATTTCAGTGCCTGCTGAGTGCAAGAAGCATTCTCCCTAGGACTGTAATAATCACGTAATAAAACCATTTCACCCCCACAGAAGTCTCTTTACCGTAAAAATCTAGCTGCCTCATGCCAGCTCACAGTCTATATTTTTCTGTAAGGAAGGGAAAAGAAACTTTTCTCACTGTTTTTCCTGTTTAAAATGTCAGTAACGTGTCCCTGCTAGCCCTCATATTTAACGTTACTATAGGATTTTCCCTGTTAAAAACAAATACACGCATTGCATAAGGTGTGCTTACACATACAACAGTTGCAGACGATAATCAGGCACAAGTCAGTAGAAGCCACGTGCTTGTCAGCTTGCTCTCTTACAGGCTGCGCTACTCCAGAGACTTCTCCCACCAGCTTTTGAGCAGCCTCTTCAACAGAGATGCATTTGTCACTCAACACTGTGTCGTTTTCCCATCACTGAAGGTTTCTTTATCAAGTTGCATTTTGCCAGACAAAGCGTACCTGCGCTGAGCAGCACTGTCAGGGTTGCGTAGTGAACAGTTCTAAGCATGACAGGCTTAGCACTGTCTCTGCACCCCATTACTATAGCAGACCTGGTTCCCCTTCACACTGAAACACAGTAGAAGTGATCGGAGTCTGCAAAATGTTCCTATGGGCAGGGAAAACTCATTAGGCAAGCTGAGCCAATGAGTGATGACGTCCTAGGTTAAGCGGAGACAGAGTTCACTTTCTTCATAATAGGTAGCAAGAGGCTATGTTTTGGATTTGTGTTCAGAAGAAAGCTGATAAAAAGTGATGTTTATGTGGCTGCCAAGGTCCTTCAGCTTCTCTGGCTGTCTGCAAACAGGAGAAGCTGGGAGGGAGCCCAGCCCCAGTTACTATCCCAGGATTTGATCTTAGGTTCAGGACTGAGACCCAAAGTGGCCAATAATCTATTCCATAACATAGACGTCATGCCCAGTATATAGGTGAGGACCCTCCGGAAGATTGGCCCTTTTTGGTTCCAGATCTCTTTTGCTCCAAGTCATCTTGCCCCAGGTGGTCACTCTCCCAAGTCCTTTCCCTCACCCCTCCCACCCCCCCAGTCAGCTCTCACTCTGGGACGCTTGGACTGTTATCTCCATTCTGTGAGTGCAGTTTCGGGACTCTTCCTGCTCCGGGATTGTTAGCTGGGAACACGCTGAGCCTTGGTCATCGGGTGGGGGGGGGCAGTATCACTGTGTATCACTCATTTGTATATAGTATTATTATTTTGAATAATATTGTAGTTTAGTTACTAAATTGTCCTTATCTCAACCCATGAGTCCTTTTTTCCCTTTACCCCTTTAATTCTCTCCCCTATCCTCAGGTGGGGGGGGAATTGCATGAGTGGGTGTGTGGTTTGGCCCCCAGCCAATGGCAAACCCATCACAGATGAGTTTTATTTTAATTAGTCCAGCTACCTGATCAAGACTTGCATTTGTGAGATTGCTAAAAAAATAATTCACCGCTTACAATAGTGCAGGTTTCAGAATTCAGTCTTAGTTATGAGTACAGGTATTAGATCCAAACATACATGCAATTAACCTTCCGTAAAAACAAATCTCCTACTTTTTAAAGCAGCAAAAGGCAGTTGTACTGTGTGTATGAGTGTTACTCGTCACATCAACACCATGCATTTGCTAAAGCTTGTTTCAGTGCTGCAAAGTCAGCCAGTACATCCGAGTTCAACACTTCACCTTAGTAAGACACCTCACCTTTGTCAATGTGAACTTCTAATATCTTCTTCTCTCTAACAATTTTTCTGCCAGTGCAGCTCTTACACCGGTCCTTGGGGCTGATACGCTCCCCGTGCCCGTGGCACTCCATACACACGGATTGGATTTGTTGCACCATTCCTGGCCCGATCTGGTGAATTCTTATCTGCATGCCCGTTCCTCTGCAATTAGGACAGCATTCTACTGCACCCTTCTTACCACCACGACCTGAGGAGAATGAAGATTGGAGACTGACAGTTACATGCTGCCAGAAAAAAAACAAACCCAAAACTCAAAAGCAACTTGTGTTTAGTTTCAGTTTTACTGTTACCTTCACATTTGTCACAAATAACATTCTTCTGCAGTGCAAGCTTCCTCATTGCACCATTGTACATATCTTCTAAACTTACTGACAACTGATGGACCACATTTTTCCCTGTAAAAAAAGACGGATATTTACTCAAGTTTGAAAGCTTCCTCTCCAAGTAACAGTAAACTTCCCATGTCACAATAAACCAAGACCATGAGCTTTAACATCCTGTTTTAATAATGCATTATCTTATTTTGCTGGTATTAATCAGTAGTAGTCCCTTTCTATCTCATGTCAAATTAGGCGACAATTCTAATGGCTTTTGTCAGTAACGCTTCTCTGTTAAAATAAGTCAGAGACTCTCCTGTGAAAGCACAAACAATAACAGAAACAAAATATGTAGAACCTTAGACATAAGTTTTATAATGCGGGACTTCAATTTTAACAAACTGACTGAACATGTCTCTTACAAGGAAGTAGGAGACACTGTCTAGACTCAGGAATTATATAGAACTTTAGCTAATTTTGCAGGCTTAATTTTGTAAAGGATACCAACTCCCGGCTTACCAGGAATACTTTGATATAACACTGTAACATGTTGATACAATTCCTTTTTTCTTCCCTTTGTCATCATGTCTACACTAAGAAGTGATGGGGTCAACACTACTCTTAACCAGTTTAATTAACACTAGAGTTCTTCCCAGTGTGATTAATCTGGACTTCAATTTCAGGGCAGCATTATACTGCAGCCTCAACCCAACTCCACTGAACAACACAGGGAAACAGAAAGGTTTCACAGACTGAATTTGACTGGCTACCTTATATAGACATAATTATTTGCAATTCAAGAAGAAATTAGTATTTAGACACCACGCTTATGGTACCTCAGTTAAAAAATAATTTTAGGATATGTAACCATTCTATTTTCTGTTCAGTTTATTAGCAGCTGGGCTTATGTTCAGCTAAGGGCTTTCCAGACACAAAATCTGGTTAGCTATTAACCAGACTACCACTGTATGAACCAAATGCCCTCTCCTGCTAGTTTCAGCTGCTAAATGCTAGGGACAATGTTTCCTCCGATTTTGAGATCAAGCCTGTAACTACATTTTAACGCTATCCGAAGTCTTACGTCTACAGAATTCTCCTCAGAGACTCTGATCCTGTCTACCACAGTGATCACGCCGTAAAGTCTGGGAAAGTGTCAAAAGATGGCATTTTACCTCTTCTCTCTCTCTGCATCCTCCCACCGCCGCCAAAGAACATATCGAAAATGTCCATGGGTGACCCGAAACCACCACCAGAGCCACCCTCTTTGATGGCCTGCTCGCCTCCTTTGTCATACAGGTCCCTCTTCTTTGCATCTGACAAGACTTCATATGCTTGAGAAATCTGCTTAAACTGCGAGAGACATACATCGTGCCTCAGACACTCGGACCTTGGGACCCCGAACGGC
>NW_010102586.1:0-8815 GCF_000699245.1 Pterocles gutturalis
GCCCCCAGCCAACAGCAAACCCATCACACAGATCCACAAAACACATCCTGTTGTAAAGAAAGTGAAGAATAAACATGCTTATATGTGGTTTGCTAGATCAGCCTCAGTCCTTTTACTCATGTAAGTGTGTGTGTGTATCAGAGCAGACCCCAGTATAAAATCCTTCTGCAGACAGATTCGGATTCTTGTAGTTATGACGTAAATGCCTGTTTCAAAAGATGGAAAGGAACAGATGAAAACTAAGAACAAACCTTTCAGAACAAATCTGCAACCTTCATCCCTTCCATGGATTTTCTTGCTTTTTCATTTGTACATCTTGAGTGCTTTTCCCACTTCTGAGTAATGCAACTGTCCCTAACGCATGCCAGTAAATATTTTACATTGGACAGTTACTGCATAGATACAGCATGTGAAATTAAGTTTCTTAAAGAAAATTAATCCAATTACTTTTTCCTTGGGCAGGTCTTACATTATGAAGACTTTACAAAATGCGTGATACTATATTAGACAGGATGTTTAAGTAAGAATATGAAATTAAAAGAAAATAAACAGAAAACATTAACACTGTCATTTGCCTTTGTTTTAATTGTACAACCTAAAGGTGGTATTAACACATGATTATGTATTTAATTTTCTAGTTTGGTTTAAAACAATTGCATGTGCTTATTCATAGTTTAAGTGGTTCCAATTGGCTCTTCAAGTCTTTCACTTCAGTGAAGCAAATGGGATGTGATAGACTTGCCTTCCAATCTTCATTACTCATTTTCCTTTGACCAATGAGTTTTCTGCAAGCCCGGGTTAACAAGGCGCATAGATATTACTTTACAGAGTACAACTAAATCATTTTAGAAATTATCCTTTTAGAGTTGATAGCTTGTTGATATTACACTGTGTTACTGTTATTGAAACAGTTTTTAGAATTATAAGGCTTAATTTGTTAGCCTTCATTCAAAATATTTGTGAAATGAGTTAGTGAATGCTGTTCAGAAAGGATTTTAGATATCATTCAGCTCTACTGAAATTAAAGCACATTCCAGCTTCCAAGTCTCTTTTTTTTCTGTTGCTTACAACTTTTCTTTTTAGTGATCCCAGCAGCCAAGGGGGGATGCAGAGGAGATATGATCTTGCCAAATTTCTTTTGGCTGTTTTAAATGTAATTTTGTTCAAAACATGTTTGGAATTGCATTATAATTAGGAAAAAAAAAAAAAGACAAAGCATAGTATCTGCACTAATACAATTTAAGAAGTTCTGAAATTACTTTCTTACTGTGTAGCAATCACTCCCAGCAGTTGGTGAAAAAAAAAGCTGAAGAGCTTCTTTCCCTTCTGTTCTTTCCATTCACAGTTACACTGGTTGAAAACTTTTGCTAACTCATCTGATGTACCAGCATTTTCAAAGACGTTGTGGGAATGTCATCCAGTTGCAGAACAACATGAATAGCTTCAGAGTCTGCGCTGTTGTGTGTGTAGGGGAATATACCAATCCTGAAGCATCTCTGCCTTAGGGAGGCAGCTTGACAGTAGCTATAATGGCCAGTGATGCTACAAAATTTAAAATGGCAAATGAAGAATATTACACATGATAGAAACAGGAGGGTTATTTAGATAGGCATAATATACTGTAGTTGCTGAAGTATAAATGACTGAAAGGGACAGATTTTTCTCAAGCTGTGTGTGCTATATACCATGCATTATATTTAAAGGAGGCAGAATCATGGTAAACAATCGTAATCAGCTTGCTGCAAAAGGTGAGGATGTATGGGCGATAGGGAGCCAGTGAAATGACCAGATAACCTTTCTGAGTTACAGAGTAGGGGATGTGGCAGGAAGGAACAGAGGTGCCCCACACCATTGGAGTTACTTGCTGCTGTTCTTGTCACCTGGCAATACTGGCAGTTGGCAGGAGCTATAAAGCAGCCCTAGTCCCGGCAAGCTAGCACTGCTTTAGTCATCTTTGCTCCTACCCAGGGTATCTTTGCTTTTCAAAGTAATTGATAATCAAGACCCAGAAGTAAACACCCATTTTTTTTAGAAAATGATCCTACCTGAAACCTACATTCACAAACACGATGCTTCTAGTCTCAGTGTGGATTGTGAGCACGCGCCTGTCTCAGAGGAACAAGACCATAATTTCCTGGCTTGTCAAGTCCATTCCCCAACTATTCCCAGCAACTGTATCATACAATTCTGCTCTGAAGCTGAGCAAGTTTTATCTAAAAATCTCACCCTCACAACTCAGCTTAAAGGCTGAAAACTCTACCTTGTGTATATTTGGGGCAGTTTGTAAAACCAGAGTTGGTTGGTATTTAATATAACCCACTCTGTGGCCCTCCTTAGTGAAGGAAGTCTGGTGAGATCTTACCCTAGAGTCACCGTAGTAGTTTCCCTCCTTCTGGTTTCATCTGGTCTCCCAGGGAGAAATAATAGTCTCCCATGTGACAGTAGGAGAAGGAGATGTTCACCTAAAGGACATGCATTGAAAATAAATCTGAAACAAATTTCCTTGCTCGTAACCCAGCTCTTTATGTTGAAATTACCCTTTGGATTTGAGAGTGGTTGCAGAAAGTCCGTGAATGAGTCCTGGGCTACTAAGACCACCAAATGGCTTACACTGTGCTTGAGATTTGTTTCAGTAGAAGGTGCAGGAAATATAGATTTAATTCTTTCATTCAAACTCAGTAGATGGTTTGGGACAATTAATTTCCAATTGTTTCCCAGTAGAGCAGATTTACTTGTATATTAATGAGGCACAGGTGTTAGGCCCCTGGTGCCTGCATGCCTGGGAGGCATATTTAGGTTGTTTATCTAGTCAGCCATAGGTACTGCAAGGTACTCAAGCTTGCCTTTAACAGTTCATACAGTGAGGCTTTTTAATTTTTTGATGTTTTTTTAAATTTGCTAGCACCTGTTAAAATTTTAAAACTGATCATGTAGAAAGAAGTAGGAGTGATTTCAATAGTAAATAGCACTAAATGTTAAAGAAAGTCATCTTCTATTATGCTTAACTGCCCAGCTTGACATTAAGAAGAAAAGAAGGTTCATTTAAGCAAATACATCATGTGAGGGCTAATACAGTCAACAGTATACTTTTCTGTTGCATATTTTTGGAATAGGTACTTCTTTGTCTACAGCTGAAACATGAATGTGCTTATATTAATATTCATTTTTCTTGTTTATTCACTGAGCTGCAGTACCAACATTTTAGAGGAAATGGAATAGCCTCCATAGACATTATGAATTTCAGTAGCTGGCATAATTATAGTGATCTACATATTCATTAAATCCAAAGAAGAAATGTGTCCAAAAAGACAGCCATGCGTTTAGAAATGGTACACAACTAAATATATACATTTAAAAAGTTCCTTTCCTCTGCTTATCCAAAATTGTGTGGTGTCATATAGTCCTTAAATCAGCTATGGCTTTTGTTTGTTTGTTTGTTTGTTTGTTTGTTTAACGTATCATTCCTTTTGCTTTTGCACTCAGTAAAGAATGGGAAGAACTATTTGTGAACAACAATTACTTGGCAACTATACGGCTGAAGGGGATTAATGGGCAGCTGAGAAGCAGCAGGTTCCGTAGTGTTTGCTGGAAGGTAAGAAGAGAAAATATTTATTTACAGTTTGTGGTTGGAATATATCAACACATTACCTGATGCGCTGGAAGATTATTGATGCAAAGAATCATGAATTTTCCGAGAGACTTCATCCCAGTGTTTTCCTACTCATTTTTATAATTCATAGGACATTTGCTAATCATATTGAGGTGCCTTAAAGCTGAATTCCTAGGAAATAATATCTTTGTGCTGGTGGTGTGTTTAGAATTGAGTGCCACACAGCCATCTCTTCTCTTAGTCACTGTGCAGTGAAGTTGTGCACTGGAAATAAAAAGGATGTTTGTCTCACAATATATGTTTTGTGGAATTCGGGATTCCTTTAAAATCAGTCTGATGCTTCTGCTAGCAGCTTTTCCCAGTGAAATGAGAAAGTGAAGACCAATCCCTCTTGTAATGACTAGATAGAGAGGGAATAGATAGGGTCTTCCAATCTTAAAACATAACAGGTCCTCAGAGGTCTCTTACTGTATTTTTTAAAGTTGCAGGCGAAGAAAGAGAGAAAGAAAGCAAAGTAATACTGAGATGCTCTATAAAGTCCAAAAGCATTTTGTTGCACTGGCATCAGGTCTTCTGTTCTGCACTAACTATAAGAACATTTTCCCTAGTACAGTTGCTGTATGTTAGCACTGGTATTTTAAATTACCTCACTTGAAGTTTCTGAAGCTTCACTTTGGCACAAAGAACTATCAAAAGAAAATGAAAATACTTTTTGTATATGAATGAAATAAATTTGAAAATCAAAATTTGAAATGTGAAATATGTGTACCATTGAACACATTTAAAGTTAATGAAAATACTTTATTCGGAAGGCCAGATGAATATATGCCACAAGCATTGTTTTACCAGTCTGCTGCTTCTTCAGCCATAACTCAAAACCCTGAACTAACAAAAGCATCAAGTCTCTCACTGCCCAGTAATTAAATCAAAGATTGGTTTTATTTGAGAAGTAAGGCTCATTTTATTTGCATGTCACAGTATGGGTTAGGGCTCCATTTTAGACTGCATGTTTTAAAACATTCTGGTTTTGTTAAGTTCTGAAATATTTAAGAGTTTTTAGTAATTTGGGAATGGGTTTTTTTTGTCAGTATTTATTGTTTCTTAACACTATCATATGTAAATAAAAACATTTAAAAAGCAAGAAAATACTCTGGTTTTTTTCCTTGTTTCATATGTAATTAAATAGCATTTTCTAATAGATATTTCTTTCTAACCCTTTTTAAACAGAAATGTAAGAGAACTTAGAGGCATTCTCAAGGACTTTTTGCAAAGTCAACTCTTTTTAACTATCTTGCAGAATTCTAGAACATGTTTCTTTTCTATGGATTAATGTTTTCCCTCTATTTATTGACGGTAAAGTACTGAAGCCAGGAGTATTTTCTAGGTCTTTGTTTTCTTCTTATGTGTAGAGTAGTTGCTCCTCCTTTCTGAGATGGCTTATGCTGTCTGGTAGGATTTATATTAAAAGCTATGTTAAATTGATGAAACTTAATGGATTTATTTTGTGTTGTTGATAGTTATTTTTGGAGGTTCTACCCCAAGACAGAAGTCAATGGATTAAAACCACTTCAGACTTAAGAACTTCTTACAATAAGATCAAAGAAATTGTAAGTTGGTACAAAATAGGTTCTCTACTCTCATGCTTTGACATAGATATTAATATTTATAGTATAGCAGAAGAGGATTTGATTTTTTTTTCTGTTTTTATCCAGCACATAACAAACCCTCGTAAAGCAGGACAGCAAGATCTGATAATCAACAACCCACTCTCTCAGGACGAGGGGGTAAGTTGACCCTTGGTTCTGTCAACATGCACTACTAAAATTATCATCATCATCATACTGACACAAGTGAGTTCTTGCTGAAGAAGGCAAAATGGCAGGTGCTAAAATCTCCCTCCTGAATTTCCAAACAAACTGGTGTTAACAATTGGTTCACAGGCTCTGCTGAACAACCAGAAATGCTCAATTCCAGGTTAATATTCTGATTTTTCGGGTCTTCTTGCAGGAAAGGCTGTGATGAACAAAAGATCAGTGCTGGACTAGATGTCTGGTTTCACAGCATATCCTTTCTTTAACTGATATGCTTTTTTATCACTGTGTGTTTTCATTTTATATGTAAAATGGCTCTATTTGAAGGAATGTTTAAACAGTCAATATGAAGGGAGTGCTGTTAACAGGAAATATTGAAGAACCCTCCTCTGGAAGACTGTTCAGCCTTGGAAGCTTTTCTTCAGTAAAAATAGAATTTTTGTATGTCTGAGTTGTATACGTGCTGAGTTAATGCGTAAAGTACCAGGCTGCAAGATAGGCATTTCTTCCAAGGTTTTTAATTCTTTTTCTTTATAGTTAAAGGAAACAAAAGTTTCTTTTCTAATCAGAAAGCAGCCAGCTGCAAAATGAAAGATCCAGATTCTAAAGAAATACTGAAAATGTGGTAAAAGTATTTGGCCTGATTGTCATTAAGTGCAGAGCATCCAGCTCTCATGGAAATTTGACCTCCTAGTAGCTTTGAATTTTCAAAGTCATGACACTTTGAGGGGGGCTTACATGTAGATTTGGGAGCTTAATTTTAAGCAACTTTTTTTTTGCACTGTTTTTCTACTGTATTTTGTTATACCTGAAAAGCTCTTAGGTATTTTATAGCACATATCTTTAAGCTTTTCTGTTAATTATGTTACCATTTTTGAAAATTCTTTTTTATCAGATTTCCAATGTTAATACCATGAAAATAATTTGTTTGTCTGCATTTAAGATATTTACACCTGGAAAGACTGTCACAGATGTATTTGGTGGTACTACTTGTATTTCCATTTTGTTCACAAACAGAAGCCCATGTTTTGTTTGTATTTATTTGTATTGCTCTGCTTCATGTTTAATGTAGAAGGAGAGAGAGATTTGCGTGTTGAAACATGGAAGTATTGATCGTAGGCACATTGGTGGCTCTGCAGCTAGTATGACTTTGCATGCCATCAAGCCATTCTTGCACCCAGCTGGACAGAAAGTTGTGTCAAATGTGAAAGATTTAAAGTGTTTCTGCTGTACTTTTTGATTAGACACAGTGGCACAGCCTTTTTTTCTGCCTAAGATGTCCTTAGGATATGGAAGACAAAGGTTAACATGTCAGAATATGTGGCAGGGAATTAATAAAACAAGGCCACGGGCTGAATCAGGCACAGGAATGAAGAGCGAAGTGCCTTTGAGCCTCTGCACTGCCTTAGTGTTTTACCCTTTCAATGTCCTGGGTTTTGCTTCCTTTTTGGCAATGCAGATTCTGTTTCCTTTATCCTTTGCTCTGATGGTCTGGGGTGGGTGCAGGGGTAGGAGAGTTTCAAAATGTGATCTAGCTGCATGGAAAGAGCTGTGATTTAAAAAGATACTAGTTTTACATAAGGCATTGTCAAGGATATAAATGCTTTTAAAGTTTGGTGTTTTTTTCATCATTTGTAGCACAAATATAGAAGCTATTTAGCATTTTCCTATTTGTTATTTGACCTTCCTTCTGCTAGATAACATTAATTTACTTTCTCTTTTTTTTTTCTGTGGAGCATAAGCCACCATGGCATTGAATTGCTTACAGGGAGCAAGAAATTCTGGAAGTATTGTATCCACTCTCTTTATATCGTATTTCATTCACTAGTGCTGCTGCTGCTGTCTGAAAACTAACCCGCATGAAGAGGCTGCTGTAGATTTTGTTCCTTCTGTATTTTGATCAATATGGCCAAGCTGCCATCCATTTACAAGAATAGGCTTTACAATACTTTTTCTGGACCATACAGCCAACAACGTTTGCTCACTTCTTTCAGGTTAGGTTTTGCAAAATATTGGTAAACAAGGCATGGAAACCAAAGAAAGAGAATGGAAATGGGCATAAGCACAGATGTAGAAGCAGATAAACCTACTTCAAGCTCTTTTGTTTAACGTTTTTTAATGTTGACAGTGAGCTTTAAATACCCTGTTTTTTCCTATCAGAACATTTTTAGAATGGTCAGTCTTGATCTGCACTGTGTATATGTACCATTAGAATGATGTCATTTTCCTAATAGGTATTTATTCGTCATACATTCCCTATTCAATTTTGCCTCCACTAAGACAAACTAACTTACTTCCAAACAATTTCTTAGTGTGGAAATTATGGCAGCTTCCATGCATACATAGAGTCCATACCTTCATAGGGGAAATGTAGTACAGTACAGTGATACAGACCTTTTTCCGTGAGTGAGCTACTGAAGTTTTTTCAGTTGAGCTGCTGGTAAGTTTAAATTTACTCGACCTTTCTAAATATTCTTCATAGACCCCTTACAAGTAACTCACAGACCTGCAAATGGAGTGAGCCTAGAAAAAGGAACTAAGAACTTGAAAGTTTATGTCTCTGATCTAAACTGATTTTCTCAGATATGTTGGGCTGGTCACCAACATTCTTTTTCTCCATAAAATATTGATATACGTATCTGCCAGGAATACTGAGGATTAATTAGTTAATATTTGTACAGTACTTTGCTGATGTAGTATATAAGCCTTAAGTATTAGAAGTCTGTTCCATACAATTATTTTTCCTTATTTCAGAGTCTTTGGAATAAATTTTTCCAGGATAAAGAGCTTCGAGCAATGATTGAACAAGATGTGACAAGAACGTATGTAGATCTTTAAAGAAATTTCTATAATAATTTAGATTCTATGCTTTTTTTATGTGGTATGCATTATATTGTGTTTTCTTGACTTCGGTTAGTTTAAATGTCAGGATTGTTGAGCAGGAATGTGTAGAAACGTACATTAAATGTATAAAAATACACCTTTCTTTGAGTAAAAAACAAGAAATTTGAGTTAAACATTAAACCCTGGAGATTTGTTGGTATCATTGCTCTTCCAAATTAAGATATTGGGAAGTGTATTACTGTATGAAATTTCAAGTAGAGTTTTCCATATGAAGCAAAGAGAAGGTAAGAGAAAATGAAAGGTCCTTTAACTAAATTATGGACATAATAAAAAAATTTTACAGATTACTTTCTTTAAGTCTTAACACTTATTCAGTCAGTAATAAAAAGGGCAGTTTGTAATTAGTAGGGGAAATGTCACTCATCTGGAGCAGATAAGCATTTCTATTTTTATTTATCACTTTTCTAGTGTTATTTGTCACATGTGCCTTTTACAATTTGACCTAATATTACTGTGATTTTGTTTGCATTTCCTTGGCCCTTAGGTCATT
>NW_010102586.1:8846-30989 GCF_000699245.1 Pterocles gutturalis
TAACTTGTTTGAATTAGAACAGTCAGTTCCTGAAAACATTTGTTTTCAGAGTGGAAGCATTGAGTTCAATTACTGGTTTGCTACCATGTGAAATTTTACTGTATTGCAAATATTTTTCCTTATAACTTGAAAAAAGTGGTGATAGTCATAGATTTTATGAATCCCAAGCTCACATATTTTCATTTACAGAAAGAAAGTCATGCAGAAGAAATCATTGCTCTCTGGTTTTGGAATATTTTAAATGTCCATCCCTAGACCCATTGTTGAATGCATTTTGCCATGAGATGTATAATTAAAATCTGAGTATGCTTTCATGTGCGTTCTCACAGATGGTATTTTTTGTTTGTTAAAGGAAACAGTTCAGGATGTTCTAAAATTAAAATATATACATGTCTAAACTATAATTGGAGAATGAGAAGTTATATGGAGGTTATATTGGATGTAAAACTGTTATTTAAAATATATATCTATACACAAAGTCCAGGCTCTCACTCTGGTATATGGCAGAGTGAGTAATATTCACTGATATCAGTAACAGTGCCTAAAGAAATTTCCATTTATGTATTTATACAAAATAATGTATTTTTGAAACAATAGCAGCATAAGGTATGTGTCGTAGATATCAAAATAAGTGATAAATAAGTGATAATGAAAGACCAAAATCTCTCAAAGTAACATGAATTTGTGTGATAAACTACCTGCATTTATATATATACTTGTTTTCCTAATCGTAAAACATAGTGTGCACTTTATGTATACATAGATATCTGTTTGTAAACTATCACTAGTGGAAGAAGCAATAAGTTCTACATTCCTTGGCTTTGGAATGTAAATACCCTTTCTTTGATGTTTTCCTTTTAATTTCCATTCTTTAAATAAATTCCTGGAGTTACAATTTAAAGATTTGTCATTAACTTACAATGCTTTTTATTAAAGGTTAAAATAATTGAGTATTATATTGAGTTACCATAATCATTACCTTCTAGCTTCTGTTTCTGATTTATCAAATATTTTTACATTCTTTGTCATTAAGTTCAGTACTCCATCATCCCAACAGCATCACGTAAATAATGCTGTAGAGAGTGATGCTAACTGCACACAGAGTGTCAAACCACACAGAGTCCATCTATAAAAGCAGTAAAAAATTTAGTCTATAATGTTCTTATTAGAATTCTCTGAACTGTAGTCATAATAGATGGGAAAACTGTGTAGAAATATGCTTTAAAAATTGGGTTTGGTTTAAATTGTTTTAAATTTCAGAATTCTCTTACCTAAGGGGAACTGTGATAAAGTTTGTTTGTGTGTGCGTGCGTTCACAGGCATTTTGTGAATCCTCATCTCACCTTGTGAAACAAAAATGTTCACAACTGGGCTAATCATCCTTTAGAGTCTATGTACCTGAAGAATTCCAGGACATAAATAATCTCTTCTTAATGTAAATGTCTAGCTTAAGTCTGATGAATCACGTTGTAGAGAAGTATAGGGTTTTTTCAGTTATTATGAAGGGCTTCTAGCTCCCCTGTACCTGACTAAAATGATGTCACTTGAAGTCAGTTGAGAGTAATCCAACCCATAGTGTCTAACTGTAATTTTTTTGCCTGTTGCATAATAAGAACTTCAAATATTTACAGGGGAAGTGGGGAAAGATTTTGTTAAGTTACTGATCAACATTTCTAAGTAATCACCTTACTTATTTTTTTATGGTAGTTGAGTGGTTTGGAATGGATTTTCCTTCAGCTGTCTAGAAACGTGCTTTTGAGCTGGAACCCAACACCCTCTCTTTCTGTCTCAAGTGAGAAATTTCTAAACATGAGGGCAAGAAGGACAGTGAGGGTGGTTTGCTATAATGCAAGAAGAAGCCTTACTTGAAATGTAGATAGCAGTACCAACCAAGTTATGACTATAATACTGCATTCTATTATTCTACTAAGAAAGAAAGGTGTGTATGAACAAGCACCATAGTAACTCATAACAGGCTTAAGAATGAAATCATTAGTTAATGTCATTCAAAAGATCTACTAAGGAACAATGCTGATTTATTTTGTGATGATTAAGAAGGTAAGTGATAAAGAAGAATTTATAAAAATACTCTGCAGAAATGGAAATCAGCAGATTGGCAGATGCAAGAGCATCTAGCTACCAGTCAAATAAAAATACCAGTCTACTTGCTGGCATCAGCTTGTACATACAGGATTGTAAATGCCTAGATTTTATTACCCTCTTTCTCTCTCCAGTATTTTAAGAAAACAAAGAACTTAAGCAGCATTCCCAGTAGACTAATCAAGTGGATTTATTTTCTTTTGTAGTAGTATTTTTATATATTGGTCTACCTGGTTTCTGCTTCAGGAATAACAGTCACAATTTAGGACAATGGAAGCAGTGTGAGGATGAGTGGTGGTGGGTGCTGCTGTTTCAAATTCTCCATCTCCCAAATAGCAACAACAACAAAAAAGAACAACAAAAAAAAAAAAAAAAAACGTAGAAAAGGTAGTGGAGAAGCCATTAGGCAGCTACATCCTTCCTAAGCATGTAGAAGAGATGGGAAGTATTGAGTATGAACGCATGAGACAAAATGTAGTTTCCATGTAAGAGGAGGGACTGCTGGAAGGGAGAGCTATGTTTATACACCAGTTTATTCCTTTTCAAGAAAAAAGTGAGCAACAGTCAGGCGTTCTTTAACAAACCTTTGCTGTTGCAAGACCATATTCAATTTTTTCTGATTTAGTAACTTTCCACATTCCCGCTGAGTAGCATGCTTGAGCACTGTCAGGAGATGGAATCTGTTAATGAAAGGAAAGGTTGTCTCTCTATGGCTGTGGGTTTCTATCTGCCACCAAATTTGTTTTATAAAGTATTTGTGCATCCTTTTATTTGATTGTTAGTCTATGTTTCTTCTGTGTCAAGGTTTGCTTGCCACTGGTGTTGGGGCCCCTTAATGGGCTAAAGGTATGTTTTAAAAAACAAAAACTAATTCACACTGGTCTTCACTTTCAGAAAGCAGGGATTTGAATGCACCATTGTTTAATCGTATCAGCTGTGGTAAAACAGTCTGGCAAATTCCCATGTCCTTATGCAATCTTTCTCTGAAAAGTAATTAAATGTAGTATTCTAGTATTCATTAAAAGTGTTCTTACCTTGCCTCATTTGACATACTGTATTTCTAAAACAGTGCTTTAATCATAAAATGACATTCTCCGTAAAAATCCATCCTGAACTGATCATTCCCTCATGACCTCTTGTATTTACATTTACTATAATTAATACTTCAGTCAGCTTATTTCTGAGTTCGTTATTATCCTTTCTGTCACAATCTCTGGTATTACGAGATCCTCACAGATATCTCTGTGTATTTTTGAGTTTTCTTTGTTAGTCTTCTCTTCCTAAACTTCCTAGGGCAGGCCTGAATAACAGCCCTTCAGAAATAATCTCTTCAAACCTCTAAATTATGTCGATTGCCATCTGCTGTAATGCACTTTTGGTCTCAGCTGTGTCCTTCCTTTACAGTAATACGATTAGTACAAGTGCATACAAGGTTCCAAATGTTGGTCTACCATGACCCCCACCAGGTGCCAGGAAAATGTTACACCGCCCATCCCAAGGCCTTTCTCAGGACTTCAGCATTGCTGCGTTTAAGCCACCATATCTTCTCTGCCTTGGCTCTTGATTCAGGTCCTTCATCAAAGGATTTTAAAGCACCTTGCTAGCCTTAATTTGTTGTGTTTCTGTGCTTACCTGTCATCACCTCTGTGAGATGACCACAGTATTTATTAACACAAATAGTCTTATCTGAAGTAATTTATTATAATTCTCTGTATTGTTTCTCAATGACAGGCTTTACAACAGTCGTAATAGAACTAGTCTAGAGTATATCATTGTAGCTCAGACTTGGGAAGCAGGAAAACAGAATTTACTTGTAGAAAACTTGCCTGCAATCCATGTGATTTATTTTGAAAACTGACAGTACTATAGCACTTACTTCAGCAAACTAGCCCAAGGCCTACCCTTGTTGTCTTTTTTAAGAATTCTGCTGTTTTTCTTTGTCCTTTTCCTTTCTTTTTAGTATCATACCATCCAGATTTCTTTTATTTATTTGTTATTGCTCTGCATAGCTGGATGTGGATGGGGTGGTTGCTTTAGGAAATATTTTTTGCCACCTAGTTGCTTCTTCAGCAAGCATGAAAACACCTATATTTATGCACTTATTCATTAAAGTGCATCCTGCATAAGCACTTTATTTCCTACTTCCAACAGTCAAGGGGCAGGATGCACAGGTGAGAGTTGCTTCAGAATAATTACAGGTTGTAAATATTTACATTTTCCTGGATTATACACAGATAATGGGATTTTCACTGAAGCTTTTTTCCCTTATTCTGACACTAGTTCCACTTCATTTTATTTCACTTAGGGGACATTTGCCCTGCCAGAGTATCAAATGATTTCATAATTTTAAAGTTTATTTGAGACAGCTACTAAAGATGGTGAAATGCCTAATTTTGTTGCATCACAAAAGATGCCATATCATAGGATCATAGAATCATAGAATGGCCTGGGTTGAAAGGGACCTTAACGATCATCCAGTTTCAACCCCCCTGCTGTGGGCAGGATTGCCAACCACTAGAGCAGGCTGCCCAGGGCCCCATCCAGCCTGGCCTTGAATGCCTCCAGGAATGGGGCATCCACAGCATATAGGAGCTTAGGATACTGGTTCTCCTATCAGTTATGAGATATTTTATTGATCCTGTCATTAAAATGCTAATCATTTTTCAGATGTTCTTGAAATGTTGAACCTTTGTGTATATGCTTCTTCTGACATATTCTTCTTTCTTCCATTTTATTCCAGTTTAGAACTGGAAATTTTACAGACTTCCTTAACATATTGTAGCTCTTGTACTCTTCCTTTGCCCAACTTTTATCTTGAGAAAAATGAAGAGCAGGGTTAAGCCCTATTCATGAAATTGCAGGGCAGAATAATGATCCAGGTACAGCTGCCAACCTAACACAGATTTTTAAAAAATGGGAGCATGTAATATAAAGTCTGGTTTTTGTCTGTGGAGATTTGATCTTCAGTGCTTATTTTTCCAGTACCTGAATCAAATTAATCAACAGATTAATTGTTTGCAATGGTTTTAGTTTGAACAGACTTGGGTTTTTGATGGGAGAAGAGTCTGCTTGGTTTTTTTTGTCTCACTCCTTTTCTAAGCATTCCTAGCAAGTTTTGGATTCATTGGTGCAGGACTGACAATCAGTGGAGCACGGTCTTGGAGTTAAGTTACTATTGGCATGCTGTGCACCTGGGACCAGAATGATCTTCTGGGCTGCTAGGTTTAGCGGTAAGAGTCTGTGTGCAGGAGGGATAGGGTAGATCTTTGTTTCAGCCGTTGCTTCTCTTTCTGTCTCCTTTCATTCTGCTTCAGCTCGGCTTGTTTTCATGACATGAAGGAGCAAAGGAACTTGATTTTTTAGGCAGTTGGGAACATACTCATCTAGTACATTGTTTTATTTGGATTAGATTCTCCAAGTCATTCATTTTCAGAGGATTGGCTGTTTGTAAGAAGTTGACGATTAAAACAGTCTGCCATTGTATTTCATTCTTGCAGATCTTTAGTTTTCATAATATTAAAAGGGATTACTTCATTAAATATAACTGTTGATATCATCATATCTGTAAAATGGACTGATGTATATTAAAGAACATTGTTCAGAATTTTAGTCGCAAAACAAAAATAACAAGACTTTAGAAGTATTCTTACTCTAGCAGCCCCCACAATTCACAGAGCGGTGGGAAAGCAGACAAGGGAGGTGCTGTCTTACCTGAAACTGTTTGTAAAAGACCAGTGACTGAGATTCTGTGAGCTATATTGTTTACTTTCGCTGTATGTCTTAATTTTCAGCTTTCCTGAAATGCAGTATTTCCAACAAGAGAATGTGAGGAAAATTCTTACAGATGTTCTGTTCTGCTACGCCAGAGAAAATGAGCAGTTGCTTTATAAACAGGTAATGCAAATACTGTACAGGTGGCGTTCATTGATGCAACATTTTCTATACGGTTTGACAATAATGTAGTTCTGTTGTACCCAAAGTTGTATCATAATGCTAAAGTAATCAAAGAGCTGCTTGTCAGAAAAAGAGCTCATTGAATAACATACGCTTTTTCCTCATAAGACAGGCCCTCAAATTGTTTTCTTTAAGGTTGCTCAGTTGTATAACTTCAAATTTCTTAGTAAACATCATATTTTTCTTCGGTGTTGGTAAGAAAGAAAAAAAAAAAGAACGAATAAGAAAAATTTTCTGTCCTTAGGTAAAGAAAGAAAGCTTGCGGCAGGATTAAAAATGGTACTGAATAAACAAAAAGCATAAATAGGGACTTCTGAAATGTAGGCAAAGTTGCTATTTTAAGTTTTATGTATTATCTTAAGTTCTTCCTCAAAGCACTAAAGCCGTGCTACGGCAGTGAACAAGATCCTTTATCTAACCCTGCAGCATACAAATACAAAGCAGCTGACAACTGCCTCTTGGCTGGAGGTTAAGGGTGCTACAAATACCACTTTTACAGTGTTACCAGGACAGCCTGCTCAAACCATTTTTGATAAAATGGTGAAGAAAGCCTTAAAGTTTCACTAACTATGCATCCATGTGGGATGCAGGCTAAATTAATTTAACATTTGTTCTGAAGGTTTTGAAGTGAGTATAAGCTTGATAGTAAATTAGTATAGCAAGACGAATATGCAGAGATATCGACATAAGTATGTTTGTGTTTGTTTCTTCGAGCTATTAACTGTAGGGCAAGTAGGGATTGACAAACTGAGGAATACCGTGTACGTGGACAAACTATAGATCAGCAAGCTTTAGGTAGAAAATTTTTCATGACAAAAATACAAAGGTTCAGTAAATGTGAAGATTTTTATAAGACACTATGTGCTTTCAGGCATGGTCTGTGACCACCCTGTCCTCAAGATAGGAAATCAGTGGTGTTTCATGAAAAAAATAACACATGAGTTGAAGGAATGGTTACTGCTGAAGAACTGTCTTACAGATTATACCAAAATCAAATATATAGTTATCAAACATAGGAAATCTCTGTCACCTGGTTATTTCTCATGTTTGACAGACTGAGCAAGAAATAGTCTTGCATGAGAACAAGAAAAAATGAGATTTGTGAGCTGTATTTTGAAGGGCACTGCTAGAGAAAACACTTTAGCAATATTGAGCCTCCCCTTTCTAGTCGATATAGGCCAGAGTACTGATGATGGGAAAATGGAAAAACACATTCCAGCTAATTTAGTCTATCATTTATTGAAAAAGAAGTATTATTTTAGTCTTTGATATGACTTAAAAGGACTTAATTACCCTCTGCTCATATTTAAAATCCTCTTGATTCCTTACCAAGAAATAATACCTATCTACATAAGGATGGAATATTTAGCCAGATCAAATTTTAAAAAAAAGAAAAGCCCTGAGTTTCATCACAAGCTGTTAAAGCTATTATTTTCTACTAGGTGACACCCCGTTTAACATAGACCATATTGTTAATAGTTATGGGATTTTATTGAATTAATGAGACTGTTATCATGTAGTAGAATGTCTTGCTGAGTTAATTGAATCTGCAGAGATTATATAAATGGTATTAATGAACTTTGACTGCCTGATGCCTCAGCTTTAATAAAGACTGCTTGGTGGGCTAAATGAACATAGGCAGATAAAAGAACAGGTTCAATTTTGTGAGCCTACAGGCTGTTGACTAAAGAAAACTTATTTACCTCTGTTTTCAACTGGTGTTGCATCAGTAGTGTAGTAACTCCAGGAAGGGGTTGCCACAGGACTAAGGGGAGAGGCAAAACGCAGAAAATGAAATGAATTTGGATTATGAAACAATGTTAATTTAATCTCTCTGAAGTGTGTTCAGTATTTCACCCAAGACTCTTGGTGGTGTGCCAAGTCCACAAAATAGCAAATGATTGTGGTTTTCCTCTCTTCTTGTGGACACGTGTCACTTCCATTAGGAGCTTTTCTTTTTTCTTGCCTCATTTTAGAAGGGTGGGTTGGTTTGTTTGTTTATTTTTAAATTAATGTTCCTGTAAGCTTATTAGTAACAATCCTACTTTTTTGTCCTCATGTTCCTCTCTTTTTAGATGACATTTCCTTGTACCCTTCTCTGAATTAGCTAATAGGAAATAGAGTTCGTGGTGGTGACAGGATATATTTTTTCTCTTTTAGCAAATACCTGTGTTGCAGTCAATCTTCCTGTCCTCCTATTTTTATTGGTTTATTTTCTTGAAAATAATGAACGTTACCATTAATTCATCAATAACAGATCACCTCCAAGCTGCTCTCTCCACAGTGACCTGAATAGAAAGCCCAAATTAAGAAGTTTATCTTCATATTCAGTGTCCGTCATGGGACTGGTCCTGTTGCTCTCTTTAAGAATTACTGTCTCATTTGTATGACCACATACAAGAGCTGTATTTCCTATAACAACTATAACAGTTAGCCAGTAAATGGAAACTTATACTTCTGTCTGTCAACATTTGTACAGGACCTGATGTTTCTCTTTCAAAATATTTGGAAAAATTTCTAATTCTGTGACAATTTACTTCCTTATAAATATAAATAAAGTGTGTCTGAAGTTTACAACATTTTATTTAAACTATTACATAGCATCAGCATATAGTCTTACCAGAAGCAATCAATAATGATTGTTTAATATGCATATATGCATGAAAGTTGTCTTTGTAGTAGGGTTTGTGTTTTTTTTGACCAGCATGAAGTAACATTTTATTTGATGAGCAAAAAGATATTTCTGTCCCTAGTCAAATGGAGTAGAATGTTGTAAAGCTGCATGACAGATTTTAAAGACAGAATCCTCAATGGGGTTGTTGAATTTTTAAATAGCAGCTGTAAATATAAAATCTAAAGAGAATGGTATATGGTACTTAAGAACATGTAAAAATTACTTTTAGCATTCTTCTGGAAGACTAGTGCCAAAATTCTGGTCCTTGTTACACTGTGACAATTAAGCTAAATCACTAGGCTAACTATTGTTTGCTCATGATTTGATTGCCCTTAGAGAAGTCAATACAATTTTGAAATGCATCGATTCACTTTTCATTGTAGAAATGCTGTTTCTGGTTTTCTTTCTCAACCATAGACTGTATTATGAAATCAATATTTTGTTGTAGCTGGGAAGTGTCATAAAATTATCTGAGCTCTGTCAACTTATTTATTAACACTAAAGAGTTTCAGTAAACTGCAGCATTGAAAAAATATGTGTATGTATATTACACTGGTGGCTTTTCTTGCCAAGCTAAAAATCTCTAAACATTTGAAGTACTCTTGTAACTGAAAGATCAGAGGTATCTTTTTGAAATCCTGATACTTCATCATCTGTTTTGTTTTTGTTGTATGTGGGCAACCACATTTTGATTCTACCTTTTTATGAATTTGATATATTATTATGTTGGAAGAATGCATGATGTGCTTTTATCTTTTATAACTAATTCTTATTTTATGTCCTCTTTCTTTTTCTTCAGCTTATATGTTTACAGCTTAGGTCGTAGTTTTATTAGATAGTCGAGTTTTTTGGCATTTCCATTTCTCTTATTTCATGTTAGTATATCAGGGCGAATAAAAGATTAGACATGGAGCTGTTAATTAACTGAAGGCTGTGAGTATGCATGAAAGTACAACCCAGCTTATCTACAGTTTATTTGAATATTTTTGCCACTTATTTTATTGTCTCATCCTGGACCTATCTCCCTCTCTTTCCTATTCCTTTCCCTCTTGGTATGACCATAAGACTTTTTGAAATTTAAATTTGTAATCTAACACATACTGTTCTGTTTGGGAATTTTACATCAGCTCCTGAAATCAAGTGGCTACATTGGGTTTAATGCTTTTTTCCTAATTGAGTTTCTATTTAGCCCTCATCTTTCAAAGTAGTCCCTAAAGGTTCAGAAATAGGAAGCGAAAGAAAAAAATTCAGTAGTTTTGCTGTCTTTAGCTTTGCCCAGTCAACTGACTGCTATTGCTGCAACCCTACAATTGAGGCTATAACAGTCATCTCAGTCCTGAAGAAATTAGCATTAAATTTCCTAGTATTTTGGTTGATAGGACATAGAGAAATTTCCAAACCTCTTTTTTTCCTTCAACACTGCTAGGTATTGGGATTTTCTCTTACAAGTAGATGAGATTCACTAACATGCATCCAGGCACACTCAAGGTAGATAATGATCTAAAGAGGGCTTCCACATTTACCTCTCTGCTCAGTTTGGACCATGTGAGGAAAATACCCATTATTTCCAATAAAAGTTATAGTAGTTAATGGAGCTGTTTGATATGTGTGAAGCTGATAAGCTAACTCACTGATACTGAATACTCCTCAAATGGTATGTGGAATATGAAGTGATACACCAGAAAAGCAGCAGGGTAGCTGCACAAGCATGTAAGTCTTTCATGGCTCACATCTGTCCATCACTGAAAGGGCTGGAAAAGCAAGTGGAGAGGCTTCCTAGCTTGGAATTGCAAGCATATAAGTAGAACAGCTCCTGTCTGGCAACCCATCATCTGACTCCAAGCAGCAGCCTGAAATGCCTGTGAGCTTGATGGGCCAGCCCCAACATTCTTTCTGCCAACAGGATAGACAAAACGGTCTTCCTGGCACCCCTGTCTGCCCAGAGCAGGCACCTGGAGTTGGCACTGAGACTCCACTTGGTGAAGCAGTTGCACCTTTGAACTGGAGCACTGCTGGCAGCACACTCTTCCTCCTACAGCCAAACAAGAACTCCACCCAGAGTGAGACCCTGTTACCAGCCTTCTCCTCAGCACAAATCCAAAACATAGCCTCTTACTAGCTACTGTGAAGAAAGTTAACTCTGCCTCAGCTGAAACCAGGACAGTGAGACCCAGCAGGACTAGCCTGGGCACCTGGCACCTAGCCCTGGCTGTAGTTGGTGTTCTCAGGATGAAGTCAGGAGTTGCCTGCCCTTGGAGTGATCCCCATGTCCAGAGGCAGCCAGGCAGATCTAACCCTTCGTCCGACATCCCTTCCATCACCGAAGGGCTCCCCTTACTGCTTTTGAATGGCTGACTCCCACCACAACCTGTAGCTTGCACAGTTCCAACACTGGGAGCCCAAGTCCCTGGCATAACCGAATTCCTCAGTTACGGTGCCCTAAATCCTCCTTTTCCTTGATCTAATCTGAGGGAAGGGGCTGAATATCTGCTGAAGATGAGGTTTCATTCTGCAGGCTGTAGTTTTACGTGCCAGTGCATTGCTGCTTGCCAACTGGATTGTTTGTTTCCTGAAGCAATTGCTTCTGCTCCTGATAACAATTTGACAAGCCCCAGGTGAATCAAGGCAAACCAAGACTCCTTTTTAGTTCCTGGTGAGCTCTAGGAAAAAGCACTGATAGCTGGCCTGGGTGCCTAACCATGCTTCTGATGCTTGTCCAAGTCATTGTCTGTCCACCAATTTTTTCTGTTCTCCTTTCTGTATGTTTCTGTATTTTTTCTCAGTCTTAATATAGATTGCATATGTAAGTAATTGCAATAGAACACTACCTGGTCTCCTATGCACTGTGTTGTAATGAGTTTATTTTTAATAATAACATAACAACTTTAAAAAAAAAAAGAAAAAAACTCATTTTACTTTTCATGTCCATAGGAATAGAAGTTTCATTTTCTTATTTCAGAAATAGCTGCCCTTTTCTCCTCTGAAGGCTACTGTTATGCTTTTATCTATGGTTTTGGGACATTATCAAAGAAAAAATAATTTTAAATTTTGTAATTTTTCCCTATTGCAGATCTTTGTGTTGTGGATCATGAATGTAATTATCATTAATAAAATTCATATTTGTGAACATAGATCTTGGACTAAACTGCCAGGTACAGAGTGCCTGCCATTGCAAATTTGTTGTCTGTTGTATTAGAAAAAGGGAGAATTACTTGCTTCTGTATATTGTAGAAGAATAAACATATGGATTTAATCAGATTTTAAGATAAAAGCCATTGATTATGAAACCATTATGTTAAGAATGTAAATGTTCATGCTTTTAGCTAGACTGTACCTAATATTGCTGGTTGCTATGCATTAGGAGCTATTATATGACTGGAAAATCTTACTGTATTTTTGCTTCTTTTTATGTTTAGGGTATGCATGAACTTTTAGCTCCCATTGTCTTTATCCTGCATTGTGACCACCAAGCTTTTTCACATGCAAGTGAAGCTGCACAACCAAGGCAAGCACTGTGTTTTATTTATATAGTATTAAAAAAACCTGCTTTCTTAAAAAATAAATAAATCATCTACACTAGAACTTGTAAATATGTGTTCCCTAATTCTTTGTTTATAATTGATAAATTGATATCAGAAATTGTTGCATTTTTGTGTTTTGGTGGGAATGTCCTTATTTCATCTTCCCTACTGCAGCTTCTGAAAGAGGGATTAAAAGTGTAGACGCTGGCCCCTTCACAGATATTAGCTGGCAAAAAAAGAAAAAAACACCTCAATCAAAAAGCTTGCATACCTGCCTACCATTTCGCCTCATTCTTATTGCCAGAAGTGGTTTTGGGGCTAACCCACTACGTTTTGTCATTGCAGAGAGGAGGCAGTTTAGAGAACCGCAGTCACTGAATGAACGTATTGCCAACTCTATTTCCTCATATCTTAAAAGAGAAAAAAATCAGTGTAGACATATTGTTGTGACTGATATTTCTTTCATCACCTGCAGTGTTATCTGACTATCCTTTGACTTGGTTGTAACATTAAGTTTAGCTATTGATTCTCCATTTGTGTGTGCATGTAATCATACACGTGTATATAAAATATTACATCACACATCACTGGCTGTCAACCAAATTCAGATGCTTTTTTTCTCGCCCTAGAAGCTTTTAAAAACAAACAAACAAAAAAACCTAGTTGACTTCTTGTATCACTTGTGATAGTTTGGTCATTTATTTTCATTTGTCTTTTTGCACTCTCTTTTGGAGCCCAGCAGTGAATAAAAGCCAATTTAATAGTGTGTGCTATATAACATAACCTCTGTTAGCACCCCCCAACGTGATTGTGCAAAGCCAGTTAAGCATAAAGACGGAGATTATTTACAAGTGTGTGTTTTTATGCAATATCTGTCCTTCTTAGATATCCTGAAATTACCTAGAAGATGCTCTTCAGTGCTAAGTAACTTAAAATAACCATGTGTTATGCACAGCATTCTGTTCCATCCCCACTGAAAAAGTAGAGCTAAGCAGCAAAGTAGATGGAAAAGAGGTGCTGTCACTGATTAATTGCTGTTAAAGTACAATAAAAATACAGGCTATTAAAACAAAATAAATTAATGTTTTGATACTGCATATTTGACCAGTAACCATACTTTTTTTTGTTTGGGACAAACAGTGATAGATTGTGCAGCAATCAATTATTCTAGATCAAGCATATTCAAATAATACATTGTGACATTCAGTAATTTGTTATTTGGAATAATTAGATGGTTACTTCATTGTAGTGCAGACAAGGCAGCTAATTTGGTTTTGATCTTTATAAAAAGGAAAGACTTCATTTGTTCAATGGAGTTGCTCTTTTTAATTAAAAAGGATAGTTTTCTCATTTGCACTTTATATGAAAGTTGGCTTATAAATACATAATAGTACATGCAGAACGCTGACCAAAAATAAACATTCACATTTGGATTGTTCACTGTTGCCTTTTTCAGTGAGGAAATGAAAGTTCTTTTGAATCCTGAATATCTGGAACATGATGCCTAGTAAGTTTTAACAACTTCCTTTACATTTAATTTGCTCTTATTTGTAATACATTATTTAACTCCAAGTTTCTGGATTTTTCTCCTTCAGTGCAATGTTCACATGTCTTATGAAAACTGCAGAACATTGGTTTTCAACTTTTGAACATGACAGTCAGAAGGTAAATATTGCTCTAAAATGTATTTATTGTATATTTAAGCAAATGCATTTTTAATATGATTGAAGTAATTTGAAGCTAATAAGGCATTTTCTCTTGAACAACTTGGTTAAAGCAGGCTCAACTGAGTTTACATTTTTTAGAGGTTCTTCAGAATTTGTTCATAAGCATGTGTGGAAAGTCTTTGAGGTGAGAGTTCCTATCTGTTGAAAGTTCACTTTCACAGCCAAATGTGCAAACACAGATTCTCCTGTGTATGAGTGTTGTTCTTGTGTAGCATTCGAAAGAATGGCTGTCATATGCACATCTATGTGCTGAAAACCTGTGCAAATGTTATGTTAAATAAATGCATATAGGCAGTGTTTGACCTATTGAGGCTTGAATTGTTTTTAACAGTTTCCAATATAAACAATTTACCATGAAACCAAAACTTTACTCGTAGACTGTCCATCAAAGGTCAGGGTCCATCTTTCCTTGACTTAATCACTCCATTTCCTTGCTTTTTTTTTTCATTCTTGACCTCAGGGTATTCAAACACAGGGAATTTCTATGCCCTCAGCTCTCCTGTGCAGCCATGCAGACAGCGCTGTATTTAGTATGTTGCTTCTTTTCATAGAAAAGCTTTTCCTGTGTCCTGAGTTTAGTTATAGAGAACTCTTCTTTGCAGGGACCTTCTAGGGACCATCTAGTCCTTGCCTGTAACCATTTTTCATGCATGGCATGGGGACAGTGCCCTCAGTCAATTGCTCAAGATATTCTTTGATTACTTTTTGCCTGTCTCTTTAAAAAACATTCTCTCTTTTTTAAAATTCTGAAAAATTATTTGATGGAGTGTCTGTAGAAGGCTCTAGCAAAACATAGCCATATTACAGATATTGCCAAAACTTTCAGTGTATTATATCCTAAAAGAATTGCCCTTCAAACTCAGTTCCAACTTGGTTCACTTCAGCATTTTTCACCTAGACCATGGGGTGAGCTTCTAGAATTAAAAAAAAATAGGAATTTGGTTAATTTGATTGGTTTTGGATGCCCATATGTGTGCACCAAAACCTGTATTTGCAAGCTGTAATTAGGAGGTACTAGTCTGAGAGATGGTTTGGCTTGCCTGTTGAAGAAAAAGATGTTCACCCAAGACTCCCATAAAAGCTTCTATTCTCTTTAAATATTTGAGTGTATCTTTGTATATATTTTATTAGACATGGAGCACTGGCATCTTGGCCTAAGCTATCAACAGTAATAAATTACTATTTGGCTTTGGGTTTTTACATAGTTCTCAGTATAAGAATAAAGCATGAGATACAAATTTAATTAACTTATTACATAGTCACTTTTATTCCAGCAACAAAGCTGTGAGATATGTTTCTCTGAGTGTAGCTTTTCAGAATTCAGTGTATTCAAACGTATTTGTTCTAATTTCTGTGACAGAGGTGGTAAAGTCTGAGGTTGAATTTCTGTTCTGAGAAATAACTAGGTCTGCTTACAGATTGCAGTGCTCGGGTAGAAGGTGAAAGTTTACACTGCCCTTTCCAGCCCTTTCGTGGCATAAAAAATTAACAATGCAAAGCGCATGGATTAATATCTAGTTGTTTGTTCTTGTTCTTTGCAAACATGTATAATCTTTAATAATCCTTTCTTGTACATATGCCTTTTACAATCATGACTTTGAGGGTTAGCTACATAATAAAGTCTGAATCTTCACAAAGGAAGCAATGAAAGCATGTGCTCTGAGAGACATGTTACATTTTATAGCCTCTAACAGTTGGTTCCATTACTCCCAATTGCCATTAGAGGAGCTTCACCAGCTACTCCATTCCATAGTGGTTAATGAGAGAAATCTGTCCACGGTTTATACTTGTACTATGTCCTGGCCTTTCTTTACTGCTGCAGCATTTGTTTGCTAAATGCATGAATATATAAATTGTGTTAGTATTGACTGCCAGCCATTCCAGTTTGTCTTGTGGTACGTAATGTTTCGTGGCAGGTTTTGGTGACTCTGTTCCTAATACTTCATCTGAATTTTTCAGGTGCATTTCACTGATATTGATATTTAAACTGTTCTGAGAGATGAACCTGGTGCTCTCCTGTAAACCATATAGCAAATCTAAGAGCTGTCCCTCTTTTTGTCTTTTAATTGGGAACCGCATCCCTTTGGGATTGATCATTTACATTTCGTGTTAGCAATAGATTACTAAACCTATGCACTCAAATCTTTTCCAAGACTTTGAAGCTCACAAAAAGAAAACAGATGTTTTGTCTCATGAGGTAACAATATATAGTGAGTATGGGCCAGGGCACTGTATCCTGTTGTCCACTTGCCTTCTGTGCTTTAGGCACAGGTGCTGCGAGTGATTCTTGTTAAACATTTTGGCGGTTTGGTTGTATTAGTTTATTTGAGCATCTTTCTGTTTGGGCTGTTTCTTTCATGCCAGCTGATGCGATTTTTTGGAGCCATTTCAACTGACTAAATGTATTGTCCTTTTCTCAATGAAGTTGCATGAGAGGAGACGTCATATGTGCTCTAGTCATCCAGTGAGCTTGGTGGAGTGCACCAAATCAGGAGGCATGAACAGTCAAGGCATTGATTATTGATTGCAACTGCTGTCCCCACAGATTCTGTCGTGCTTTGAAGATTTCTGTTCTTGGGGTTAATTTCTGGGATCCTGGTGAACTGCATTTTGATGGATACAATTTACTTACCTCATGCTTTTAAAAACGGCAAGCCAGCATGTATTATTTGATGCACTTAGCCATGCTGATAGTCAGTCAGTCTGTCAGTCAGCAATGTGTCAGTGCTGCATTATGCCAAGGTGCACAAATGCTGCAACTGACAAATAACTCAGTTTTTGTCATTCCTCTGTAAGAGCAAGCATGCGTTAGTTTTGATATTCAGAATCTTTTGACACTCAAGCCAGTGTTTAAGAGTCTGTCTTCTAATTTTGTAACAGACAACTAATGACATAAAGGCTAATCTGGGTAACTAGCTGGTCTTCTCATATTGCAAGTACAACTAAGTAGAAAGATTCTAATGTTGAAATTTCTGTACAAGAATCTATGTACAGGAATCAAGAAAAGCTTAAAAATGCAGATCTTTTGAGTCATCAGAGTTATGAGTATATGCAGCGGTCAAGCTGAAGTTAAACTCAACTTGAATAAACCAGAATAAAGTTCATAGCCCAAAAATGTGCCAACTCCTGGAACGTGCACAGTGTATGAATACATACAGTTACAGACTTTTATGATTAGTTTCAAAGATAAACTGGTATGTTTATGCAAAAAATTACTATAGACTGGCATTTAACATTAAGGCAATGTTATCATATTATACTTTATTATTCTGTATAGATTGGAAGATTAGTGGAGACCCTTTTTCAGTATTTTGCATTCTAGCATGTGACCAAGAAAATAATTAAATGGGTCTGAAACAGCAATAGGAAATAGCCATACAATGAAGAAAGAAAAATTAGGGTAAAAAGAAGGCTGCCCAATTTGATAATAGAGAAGTTAATAGAATTACTTAAAAAGAAGGTAGGAGAAACATCCTTTCTCAATGTACCTGCAGCTGTGAAGAACTGCAGTATTTAAGTAAGTAGCAACAATTTTTGTTAGCTCCTATCAGATGCTAAGATGTTTGGTAAAGTTTTGAGTAAAAGGATGCCATTTCAGTGAGCTTTATTTGACCAACTGAGGGAGCTTTTATCAAGGGATTTGCTAGAGCATCTTAAATGAATATGTCTTGGTATTACAACAGCATGGCAAAACCACTGCACTGTAATAGACAGATCAGTGCCTTTGCTATAATTGCCATATCCAAGCAACAGTTAAGCAGATTTTAAGATACAATTTATAATCAATCAGATCTTTAAATATAAGCATTTTACCTGAAATCACTGCTAGGCATCATACCTTATTTTTTGCAGTATGAAAATAGGGTAAAATGGGAAAAAATATCTCAAGCAAAGGAAATCAACATGAAAAACAGGTTTTTTGGGAGAAATTATTAAATGTTCACTGCCCACTTGCATGTTAAACCATGTTGTAAAGGATTGTGAAATATGGGTACTTCTGTTTCTTCCTCTTAAAATGCTGATACAGAGAGAATGGGGTGGAAGAAGGACTATAACCATAGGAAACAACCTTGGGGATAGTTCATACAACAAAAAAAGCCTTTCTTCATTGTTGAATGTTAATAATAATGTGATTTTCACTGTATTAAACCAAGTGAATTAGTCTTTCAACAGTTCAAGCTGTAATGACGTCTTCTGAAATTATCAACCCTTTGACCTTGATAATGCTTCTCTGTCAATATACCAAGCAAAAGGGTAGAAAAACAATAACTATTTTTTAAAGTGAAGCTTTCAGGTCAAAGAGCCATGATGACAGATTCCAACAAAGTCATTGCAAAATCTTTTCTTCTTACTGTTTCAGTTTTCCCTCTTTTATAACTTTAACATTGTTCCTGACAGCTTAATTCTCCATTTCTCTTTCCCCAATCTTTCATTTTATAGATTTTACTTTTTTATTTCTCATCCTCCTTTTTACGTTTCCTATTCAGTGGGGTTCATCATTCATCACTTGCTGCATTTCTTTCTAGCATTCTGTCTCTGTCAATAATACTTCACTCTTTTGCAAGAAGAGCAAATTTAAAGGTGTGTCAGGTTTAAGGATGCTAATACTCCAGTAGTTTTCTTCCTCTTTTTTTTCACTTGATGTGAGTCATGTTCTAGATCATTACATAGTTTGAACAACCTTTAGGTCCACCTCCTAACCTCCAGGTTCATCTCACTGCTCTATTTCTTTTAAAATAAAAAGAAGTTTTCTGATGCTTCATCAAAGTTGTATAGATTTTGAGGTACAGCCACCAGATTTTCTGAGCGACAGAAGCCTGTTTAGAAAGGGTTATTAAAAAATAAGTTATTTCCTGTTTGGTATACAATTTATTGTCCTCTGTGGGCATATATTCTCAGCTGGGTTACCATTCATCTGCTTTGCTCTGGACTGACTCGGACTGCTGATATTGAAGGTAAAATAAAGCTGTCAACACTTTGACAGAGCATGAAAAGTAAAGCACGCACATAAAAATTGACATGAAGAATGAGGAGATGAACCTTGTCACTCCTGGGAAGGGGAATCCCACAATACCTTCCACAGAAGTGGATATTTGAGATTCCTCTTTTGCTGGAAAAGAAACAAGTTATTAATATTTTTGTGTTTATTTGGAAGCCTATGATCACAACAAATCTCTTGTAGACAATCCCTTTACACAGTAAGGCTTCGTGGGTTGATTTGGTTTTTTTTTTTTCCCCCTCTGTTTTCTGTGCCTGCAGGAGAAGGATGTGATGATTACACCTATGCCATTTGCAAGGCCACAGGACTTAGGCCCATCTATTGCTATTGTAGCGAAGGTAAACCAAATTCAGGATCATCTGCTGAAGAAACATGATATTGAGCTGTACATGCATCTGAACCGACTGGAAATTGCTCCACAGATTTATGGACTGTAAGTGTTCGCAAAACATTTTTTGATTTAATTCCATCTACTCTTATTTCATTATATTAGGACATTTTTTTTCCTTAGATTTAGGATCAGAGGAATGGGGCTGGAAAGAAGTACTTCTTATCTCTTAGAACTTGTTCAGTTGTCAGCATTACAGTAAATGACACCCCACTGTTCTGTTTCTGACAGTGGCAGTCCCAGTGCAGATAAAGTCCATTCAACTGCACATCAGAGAACTTGACGTAAGACTCCCAGTGCAGTGATGAAGTACGTACTGAATCAAGTACATATTCTTCCTGTGGTTTTCCTATAAGAAGAAATGGGATAATAAGACACAAAGAATGGGGGAAGGAGAGAATTATTAGCATTGCATGGTTTATTTACTTAATTTTATCACCAGTTCAGTATCAATGAACTTTCTCCTGTTGCAATAATGGGGGTTTGGATACTGGTAATACAGGTGTGGTGAGGCCTGTTAAAAGTGAAGGCATGGAGATAAAAAAGCGCCACTCTGTGGAGTCAGCCCAGGTAGTCTTTTTCCCATTAAACTGGCTCATATCCATTCAGCTGGTTTTATATTGTGTGCCTCCATTCCAGGGGGGCTCGTTGGGCGAGGTGCAACTTTGAATGTAGCCTTGTCCGCGTGTTTGCAGAGCATTGCGTCCAAACCAGTTCTGGCCGTCAGAGTCAGTCTGGGTCAGTATAGAGTGTGCAACTTGGATGAACCATGAGTAACTATGAATTACTGTGGTTTCAAGGAAGAATTGTGCCTTAAACATATCGAATTTTAGACATTTGATTCATTTTGATCATTCCTTCTAGAGCTGGCAAGCTCTATGTGCAGTTGCAGTGACAGAAAAATAGCACTTTTATTTTTATTTTTTTTTTCAGTGATAAGGCTTTGCCTTAAATAAAAAGAAAAGTTTAATTTGTAGGTGTGAATTTTCAAATGCTGTTGTCAATTACATTTAACAACTCAACAGAAAATGTGGAAAGTGAGGGAAAAGGTGACTGTGTAAATGTCATGCCATAACTGCAATACTTAACATTGAAGTCTAATTTGATGTTATAGTAAAATGGAAAAATGCTGCGACATAGTATAACCTCAAGAGAAGTGTTGAACTAAGACTAAGTAGTAGTCCCAGACTTACAACTAGCATATATTAGGAAGATAAATATAATTCTACAAGAATTATTTAAATAATAGTTTTTAAATAGTTTTGATAGAAATGGCTTACAGGGAGAGGAGGAATTAGCCAAGTAAACTCAAGGTAGTAAAGAGTAGTGAAGAGGACAGGTTGTCCTATTCCAGTATTTTTTCTATAGTGTAGAGTTCTGTATTTTCTTAATATCTTCACTAGTCTGGAAGAGAAAGTATCCTTAATAATCTTCAGGGATAGTAGTGAATAAGTAGACAGTATAAATATCAAGGAAAACAAAAAGACTTGTTTCTTTTTTATGAAGGCTTATGAAAACACACAGAAAATAAGATAAGCTTCAGAAATTTGCGAAAAGGTATTTTGGGGCAAAAATAAGTTGCACTGCAGGTATTCACTTCAGTATAAGATTTTGCCTTTCAGTAAGAGAAATAGTTGAAAGAAAAAAATTAGACTTTAGCTCAAAACATAACCTTATAATAACAGAATAACAGTGCAGTCTGATGTGGCATAAATAGAACTGCATCTGAATAAAGAAATTTACAGTTAAGGGAATGAATTATGAGAGAGAGCGTCAGGCTGACTATCAGGAAAACCTTACTAACAGGGAGCTGTTAGGCTGTAAAATAATATATCAAAATTAACAAAGGGAAAACCATCTGAATATTTTAATGACAGGCTTTGAAAAGCTCTCAGAAATGGGTACTATCATAAAGAATGAGTCTGAATTGGCAGAAGAGGAAAGTAGGTTGCCTGTGAGGTCATATCCTTCTCTGATTTTTTATTTAATATAGAGGACAGGAGAAAAAGAAAGGGAAAGAACATGACTGTGCTGTATTATTCTCCCCTTTAATGATGTCTGAACTCTTCAGAATAGTAATTTCCAGTAGTGAGCCAGCTGACAGTCTCAGATGCTGGATCATTTCCTGTATTTAACATTTCTTGAGCTAGAAACAGCATTTCTTAAACATAATACGTTATTAATAATTGCTAAACCTAACCCAAGTGCAGAATTCATGCGAGCTTTTTGTTGAAGTTTATTGTTTTGCTGAAGTTTGTTGGATTTGCCAACAATAAATATTCATCTGTCAGCCTTGATATCACTCAAAAAATATACAAAAGGCAGAAGGAAGAGTGAGAGCATCTCCCTTATGAGGAAAGGCTGAGGGAGCTGGGTCTCTCTGGCTTGGAAAAGAGGAGACTGAGGGGTGACCTAATCAATGTTTATAAATATGTAAAGGGTGAGTGTCAGGAGGATGGAGCCAGGCTCTTCTCTGTGACATCCAGTGATAGGACAAGGGGCAACGGGTTCAAGCTGGAACATAGGAGGTTCCACTTGAATATGAGAAAAAACTTCTTCACGGTGAGGGTGACAGAGCACTGGAACAGGCTGCCCAGAGAGGTTGTGGAGTCTCCTTCTCTGGAGACATTCAAAGGCCGCCTGGATGCGTTCCTGTGTGATCTGATCTAGGTGTTCCTGCTCCGGCAGGGGGATTGGACTAGATGATCTTTCAAGGTCCCTTCCAATCTCTAACATTCTGTGATTCTGTGAGAACTTCCCTCAAAAGATATTATGGCATT
>NW_010102586.1:31020-40677 GCF_000699245.1 Pterocles gutturalis
CTGGTGAAGGTATCAATGTGAAAGGCTTGTATTTCATGGCAGTCTTCCCTAGCCTGAACAAGTTATACGGTTTACTTATTTTAAAATGTAGTATTTTATACTTTACATCCTTCTATAACCTTCTGGGGCAAGGTAGAAACAACTGTTACTTCTTGTATTTTCATACAGTTGACTTCAACCTTTGATGTTTACAAATAGTCCTTTGGTTTTTCAAACACTAGGGAGACTTGTCCTGCTGGGAGGTCAGGTACCCTAGTCTGCTGTACGCTTCCACATTCAGAAACTGTCCTTTAAAATAAAATGAGATTACACACTTCTTGAAATGATGCTTACCTTCTTCCAAGACCAACTTTAACAGGCATTTTAGCATGTGTGGCAAAACTCATTAATGTTGGTTGTTGTCCAGCAGTGCAAATGTTGTATGCTGGTTTTGTGGAAAAGTGTACTCATTGAAGTGTTTATTGTATCAATGTGAAATCTTTATTTTTTCTTCATCAATTAGTCCTCTGCAAACCGTGGTGTCCTCAGCCTGATATGCCAGGCTGCACACTGAGAGGTGCTGCCAGTTTAGAAGAAAACTTTTCCCTGGGTAGTTTACATTTTGTGACGTTTTAGTTCAAGGGAGTGGATTTCTTTATCTTCTGGAAGGCATCAATGAACAGACTTTGCATTACCTGGCTATCTCATTTCATTGCTGACCAGAAAGAGAACCCTTTTAGGTATATATGGCAAGGTGTACTGGGGTCCTGGCTGTGCCATACTTTTGTGCTCTGGTCATTCAAGCTGGTGTCATATCCAGTAGCAGCCTTAGCACAAGAATTTCTGTAGCTGGAGATTTTGTGAGACCGCACATTCATTCGCTTGAAGTCAGCTACTGTGTATCCCTGTGATAATTATTCAGCTGCTATTAATATCAAGAAAAATTGAACCAGCAGTACAGAGATAAAGGCTTTATGCCTTATCATTCTTCAGTCTTCTTTATTTGCCATGTCTCTAGTTTGTTTTTAGACCCTAAGATAATGTTTTGCAGAAAAACATTGTTTCACATTCCTGGTAGCACTGCGAATTGCATACAGTCTAACCACACTGTAATAATTATCTAATCATATCTAATTTTGTATTTTGTAAAGCACAAGAATGGTTTGAAAATAGAATGGAATTGATTACATTAACAGTTCAGTGACATGCTGCCTGATAATAAACTTTTCGCTAAATAAAAACAAAAAAATGCTAAAATTGAACAAAAAGATTGGATACCCTGAAGGGTTGACAGATTGAATATTCAGTTTAATTGTAAAATTAGATGAGTTAACAATGATTAATGTCCCGGATTAAATGGTGTTCCACTGTTAATTTCTTTGACCCTTACATCTAATTCATGTTAAAATACAAAATAATTATTGCAAAACCATTCTACAGTTTCTGCAGTGGCCAGTGTTTGCAGTGGCAAATTAAGCAGGTTGTGCTCTCAGCTTGAGAAACTACAAGGTTTGAGGAAAGTCCTCATATATCTGTATTTTAGGACGTTTTCTTACATTTATAGTAATTTGTAGTAGAGGACTTCTTTCACACTTCATTAGAAAGATGAATCAATTGGAAAAGTCCTACCTAATTTCATTATTGCTACTTTATTTTATATACTAAGGGTTTCAAAGTGAATTATATTGCATCAAATGAAATTCTCATAGAACTGCATGCAATAAGTACAGGCAGATCATGTAAATATATATGATATGGTTGTATAGAAATAATACACACAAAGATAATGACAAGGCATGAGTGTAAAAAGCTTTATTTAAGAACAAAAATTAAGTGTTGGCATAAACTCACTAGCTTCTGAATCATAACACTGATGGCAGTATTATATTGGTTAAGCAAACTCTTTCTGAGCACATATCCAACAGACAATAAAGCGCATGCAGAAGTGAGCGTAAATATTTCATGATAGCTTAATCTCAGTACAAAAAAAGGCCTTCTTAGAACATTCTGTGCCGAAGACTTTGCCTCCCGCTGCCACTCTGCTTTATGATGATCAATCACATAGACACACTGCCTACTGCAGTTTCGGATGCAGTTTCAGCCCTTTAGGCTGATACCACAATTATACTTCAGGAAGAAGCCTATCATATCATGAAGGAAAGGGGAAAAAAAAAAAGGAAAAGAAGTGAAGGGTGTAAACTAAGGTACAAGGTAACTAGGCACGAGCGTAGATTTGAAGGTAGCATTAGAAAGGTTATGTTACAGCAAAGTCAACAGCAGATGTGCTGCTCCGCTATTACTATTCTTAGTTGCTTTGCTATGAGCACTGCTGTGGGGCATCCACCTGTTTTAGTTTCTCTCCCATGCCATTATGGTACCAGGCAGTATTCTTTTTCTAACCGTATTGGTCTCTGGAGGGAGAACTTAAAGGATTTTACCTGTGCAGTAAAGGAACATAAATCATATTCATTGTATCCAGGGGGAAAAAAAAAAATCTCACTAGTCATCAGAATAAGAAATCTTTATGATCTCCAGAAAAAGTAGATCAAAGATCAGTCTTCATAAGGAGAACTTTACAGATCATCCAGGATGCCTGGGTTTATTTTGGATTCTCACATTTCACCAGAAGAAATAAGAGAGATAGTATATGGTATGGTCCAAATCAATCACAGTTCCTCTGTAGTTTTTAATCCAGTGTCATCAATTAATTGGACAGCAATTACAATGAAAGCGACTTTGAGCTATTGTGCGTGTAGTAGGGGAACCACCAAAATCTGGCCTTGCTATTAAAATAAATTAGTATCTAACAATGGCTAAGACTAAACAAATACAGAGTCTTTCTGAACAAAGTAATAATTCTCATTTGAATGTCCAGGACAAAATTAATCCTGAACTTAGTAACTGGTGTTGCTGTTGATTTCCAGTAATTATTTTCTGTTTGATTTAAACAAAGCATTACATATAAAGCAGATTTTAATGGAATATAAATCCTGGCTTGTCTGTCAGTAGAGGGCTTGTTAAGGATTTAATGCCAGATGAACAGGCCATCAAAGGTTGCCAGGTCCCACAAATTAAGAAGAGATAGAGACTACTGGATTTTTAGATAAAGCTTTTGGGGGCTGATTCAGACATCTGAAGACTTTACTACAAATTCTTCTTGCTTAGTGAAAAAAGTATTGTCAGAAGAAGCCTATAGGTTGAAAGTTAGGTGACAAGAAAACACATCTTGGGCTAATTTAGAAAGCTACAATATATTTTGTTAGAGAAAGGGATTGCCTCACCTACTGTTGACATACCAGTTGTATTGTGATGGTTTATGAACTCAAAGGATTCAGTCTGTGCAAATAAATGGGGACAGTTCTAGAAGCATCACGGTAGGTATCTTACTTTCAGGCAGCAAGCAAATCCTACTTAACTCTAGAAGCTGCTTTTCTTCTGTTTTGAAGTGAGGCTACCCACCCTTCCATGCTCTTAAATGATAGATATCTGTTGCTCATTGTTGATTTTCTCCAAAAAGCTTTCACATTTATTGGTTGAAAAAAATGTGTATCTCATTTTGTGCCGCTTCTTGTTGTGTATTAGGTTGAAAATTATAGTATGATGAAGTTTGATTTCCTCCTTTTCCCGACTGTCACAAGTAGTATTTTAGTCAGACCTTAAACTTAAGATTTTAACATATACATAATGTAAAAGCCCACTCTATAAACAGAATGAAGGATTGGTTGAGGTGTCAAAAGTGTTTGTCTGAGTTTTACTCTCCTGCCGCATAGTTATGTGCTGAGATGATAATGACTAGTATTGGATGGCTGCGAGGATGGAATGCAGATTTGTCAGTATGTTGCTTCTTGATGCAGGTGATGTGCTTCCATATGAAGTACAGGGAATTATCTTTATCTGGGAAAGAAACAGGCAAGAAAGCTCCCATTTTGACTTTTGTCACATAAAATTAATAAAAAATAATCTGGTGGCATTAAACATAAGTAGCCTTAGAAACCAGTGGATTTGAATAGAATAAGTATCTTCTGAAACTGTGATGGACTTAGTAGGAATATATGCAGGTGTTTGAAAGGCTGTCTTTGTCTTTTTGTTTTGTTTTGTAGTCAGTAGCTATTGACTATAAAAGCTGAAAAATGAATGGAGAAGTTCTACTCTAGTAAGGAATTCAAGGTGCCATATATAAAGTATTTGCTTCTTCTGTTTTCTTTATACTTAAATCACGTCAGCGGTTCGGGTTAACCAGTACTGTTTAATTTCGTGCATCATTTTGTTTCTTTCAACGACACAGAACTTAGTCTGGAAAACTCATGTTGGAAATTGGTACAGAAAAGGCAATAGGTAGGTCAAGTAACTGTTGCAGAAGGCAGTTATCTCAGCATATGCCTAAAAATTGGAACTGTGCTAACATACCAATGTTAACGTGATGTTCATAGGCAAAATACAGCACTTTGGACTTAGGCACTTGCTAGCAACTAAAGCATTTCCCATAGAATCCAGGCCTGTGGTTAATTCATGTTTTGGTTAACCAGTGCTTCATCCTTACTGCTTATTCTTACCTGGTCTATCGGAATCAAGTTAGTATGGGGATGCAGACATATGTGACTGGCACACCCTTTATTGTCCTGCAAAGACATACCTTTAGGGATGATAATAAAGTAATGAAAACAACCATGTCCACCATCCAGCAGGGAAAGATCATCCTGTCATGAGTCCTTAAGATGAAAGCCAATACCCAAAGATAGTCTCAAGACTACTATGGACAGAAGGTCGCCCTGAGAATCTTTTGGTTCTTTTGCATCATCCCAACACACATAAAAAAGAGTTGCCCAAAGAAAGCTGCTCTGCAAGAATACAAAGAGGACCCTCAACAAGAGCAGTGGCAAGGGATAGTAAACACAGTTTAGTGACTAAATTGTAAAATTTAAAAGTTATACTGTCATCTTTAAACACAACCGGGGTCAAGTGTGTAGTGCAGATAAGAGAATTTTGTTTGAAATCTTTAAACAAATGAGCATGAAATACTTAAATGTGCAGTGTAAACCTGTTGGAAACACAAGAGTTAAATTTCATTAAAAACTCAAAAGTTTTTAATATGTCCTTGTTATTCCATGTCAGAACAAACAAGGCCATTTTGGATTTTCATGGTTGGGTAGAAGAATGGTGGGGAATTGCATTCAAGAAAAAAACAGTAGTTAGTGAACCACTTTAAGAGGTGGGATGTCAACCTCAGGGATAGCACAGTCTTCAGTCTGAGTCTCTGACAGCCTAGGAGAACATCTTAATCATCTGTCTCTTTGGGGTCATTTTCATCTGAGTCCTTAGTTTTAGCAGAAATTTATATCCTGAAACCACAATTCATCCCTAATGAAAATGTTTTTGAAAATTAGTGAAATAGTAATTTTGTAAGAATATGGACAGTCTGCATTTTCTCTAGAAGTGTCTGTCTAGTTGCCCAGTAGAATGCAGTTAATATGTAAAATGAAAGGCAGTATAGTGTCCGCATAGGGAAGAATGCTTCCTTTTTGCTTTTTCTCCCCACAAAAGTAATAGTTAACCACGTAGTCAAGTCAGTTCACCACTTGTTTCCATTTCAGATACCAAGCATAGTTCTTCGATAGCCGTTCCTACCCACGTGTACAGTGCTCTCTCCCCCTTCAGTCTAACCAAATGTTACAGACTGAGGTGAGGGGTCTGGGCAGGGAGGGTGAGGAGGAGATGGTGGGGAATTCTACGGACAACCTATATAATTCAGATTGTATGTTCTGAGTCTTCTCTGAGGCTTGTTTTATTGGGAGTTCTTGAGTTGCATAAATACACAGCACCATTGGAAGTGTGTGTAACAGGAAAAGGTCCTGCCCTGAAAATAGTACAACTGACTGTCCTAACTTTTAAAATGGATAGTAGTTCTCCATGACCTCTTTCCAACATCTTGCTAGAGTTGTAGAAGCATCAGTAATTAAAAAAAAAAAAAAATCTTGTTCCAAATAGGTGCATGCCTTGAGTATTTTTTCTGGTTCTAATGTGGTTCTGAGCAAGAATTTTTAAAAGTATCTTATGAAATATTAAAGCAAGCCAGCCATAACTGAAGACTAAAATCCATTAACACAGGTCACAGGAATAGGTAGCTCAAGAGTAGTGCTGTTAATTAGGGTGCACAATTTTGTGTAACTTTTGCATATTGTATGAATTCACAATATTTTAGTCTAGGTAAAGAATGAGAAATGATGTTTGAGAAACATTTCTAAAAATGGAATTGTTTTACCAAACTAATACTGTAAAAATAATGAGAACATTTCATCACCCCTCATACTGAATGGGATAGCCCAAGGCCCTAAAGGGTTAAGTTATATAATTTAGGATGAAGGCCTCACAAGTTTGGGCAAGAAGAGAAAAGTCTGCGCACAGCACTGCAAAATAGAATTGCTTAGTGAAAATGAACAAAAGCAGACAAGAGTAGATGCTGGTTTCAAATACGTGTTTTGAAATCAATGAATGAGTCACGCTTGATTTTTTACAGAAAGGCAAGGGTGCTGCTCTCCTGTTTTTTTCCTCTGAAAACACTCTGGACATACCATTTGCAGCTTGATATCGAGTACTGTGGGTTACTTCCTTGAATTTCCAGATAGCACTGTTTATAAGGAAAGAAGGCAGTGGATGCACCTAGACCTTGTTATTTGGTGTTGAATGTATTGACAACAGGTCAGTAATTCTTCACTAATTTCAGAGAAGCAAGATGGCATTACCCAATATAACATCAGCTTGGGAGATCCAACAGAATCCATCTATTTTCATGGACCTTTACATTGCCATCTGTAATTTTTAATGATCTGCTTTGCTTTACTTATCACCTTATTTGAAATTAGGACCATGTTAACATGCTTTCTCTGATTACTTTTATATAAATTTTTTTGTCCTTGAAGTCTGAAAAAGTGTCCAATACAGTGATCTTTGGGTGCCACACAAGCAATATATTTAATTTGCTCTTAGTGTTGAGAAAAGAAATGTCGTATTTTTTTAATATAATATAATGTAATAAAATAGAATAAACTCCCCCTGCCTCTGCTATTACTCCTACCAATAATGCTACTAGATTTTTATTAGCAGAGGTGGAGAAGTTTATAAAAAATATTTTGATACTTTGGGTAAATCTATACGCATACCCACGTGTGCAATGTAGCAGCAGCAGAACTGTGTTATATGTTGTATGTTATTAAGTATTGTTACAGTGCTTCAATCAAAATTCAAGACAACATCTAAAGACAATTATTAGTTGTTTACAACTTACATCAGTGAATGTTGTGTGAGCTGCTTGAGTTTAAGCTTGAGCCTCGTGGGTTATTCCATTTCTCCTAAGAAGTACATGTGGGCATGACATGCAAAGTCAGCACTATCAGGTTTTGAGGTTTTTTAATAATGGACATACGGTAAACTAGAAGTATATGGGACATCTTGGATCAAAGAATTCTCCTCATTGTCATACTTTTATATGAGAGAAATCAGAAGAGAGTAATCAGGCAATAGAAGAAATCGTTCCCACAGAAAGTTAGCAACATGACAACATGTTTGATATCTGTCAGCATTAATGATGACACATTTATATTTGTATGGACAGAACAGTAGAAAAGATAATGGCATCTTTAACCTTAACAATTCATGTATTAAAATTAATGGTTTGACATGTTACATATATTGAAAAATTGTGTAAAAGAACTGAAAAATATTTCATTCTTCTTATTTCAGTAACTGTAATCGGAAAAATCTTTTTAATGGTGTAATCCCATATCCAACCAAAGTACTTAGTTATACATCCTGCTTTACTGTACAGCTGAGCTCTGGGACTCTCCCACCGAAATGCATCCTCTGATTTATCTTCTGTCTAAACTACTTCTTACATTATGACTTTGTGCTGCAGCCTTTGATATTCCCTGTGACATCATGAGACAGCTGTGTTATATTGTGTTTAAGCAGTACTAAACCTTTAAACTTTAAACGAATATTTTTCTTCTTGAAGGTATAAATAGAATATGTAATAAGCATCTGTGGGATATACAATTAATGTCACTTGTGAGGAAAGACCTTCATGATGCACTTGGGTTTTGGCACTCTTAAATTATGAGCTCTTTACTACACTCATGGGATAAATTCCATATCCCCCAGATGCTTATTATGTATCTTCCATCTCCCTTAATTCCTATTAGCTGGATTAGTAGTTGTAGTGATGTTGAGGTTTATGGTAATTTAACTGGGGTGATTCTCAGTGATCAATAAATAAACTTCAGAAGTTTAGTAATTTTTATTTTCTAGCAATTCCAGGGTGTATAGCTGTAACAATTTACATTAAATCTAGTTGGATATACCAAAAACTTTGGTCAACTGTGCACGCTGGTGTATCCATTACCTAAATTTCAAAAAAGAAAATACATAAAAACAAAATATTTCAATAGCAAAGAATGAGCTGAAAAACAAGGTTTTGGGGTGACTAAGATGGGGGCATTTCCTTTAGCATCCGCAAATGTTAGAAAAACCTAATTTGCGTAGAGGATAAATATTTTGTTGTTAAATTATGATATTATTAATGTTCTAGTCACAGTCATTGTCTGGAGAGTTTGTCAAACTGGTGCAGAATGGCCTAGATTTGTTATCAACTCAGGAGCAAATAAGATTTTTAAAAGACTCAATAAAGTCCAGTGATTAATTGTTATATATTCTGATTCATGCCTATCCCATTTTATCTAATTTAATAAAAGTCTAAAATGATGATTAATCCTTTCACACCAGCAGTTGCTGGTACATCCATTACATGTCCAATCTGAATTCCTCTGCCAAGGAGTTAACTACTATTTTGAACTTGGTGTGAAAAATATCATTATAAATTTCATTAACCTGATCATCAAATTTAAAAAAGTCAACTCGTAAAATCCATTACTACATATCATGCATCGAAGATTAAAAACTGGTCCTCAGTGGGGAGGAATAGCCAGGATTTAATTCCCACAGCATATGTTTAAAGTGCTCATATGACATTATTGTATCTGTAATTATCAGAATTTTATGTTTATTAACCCAAGTGAATTAAGAATCTTGTTTTGCGTAAAATTTAGCATGCATGTTAAATTGACCATTAATTCAGAGCATATCAATGTATATGCATTTACTACAAATGCAAAGATATTTGTTTAGCATATTGTAATAATTTTAGCATTTAGAGAATTGCCTTCCTTTAATTTTTCCTTCTCAGATAAAATAATTTGCTTCTTTGGTGCTTCCAGTTGGCTATCTTTGTGAGAATCCCCATGGGTAACATTGATTTAAATCTTACTTCAAGTAGTCCTTCTGGGGGAAACGGCGTATTTCATGTTTGCACTATATCTCAACTATAACTGAGTCTTCATCTTCAATAAAACGTTTTTCCAACTGTAACACTTTATTCTTCACTGCTGCTTGGCCCATCCATAGTTACAGCCAAGAGAGACGCCTCTACGCCCAACATTAAACGTGCCTCAGAAAGAGGCACAAAAGCTCACAGCGGTGCAGGACTCAGAATGGGTTTATTACTCATTCTTATGAGGGTTGCTCAAGATGGAAATTTAGTGAACGCATGAAAAATAGGCTGACAGAGAGTGCAGAGCGCCCACCTTTTGCCTATCCATTACGGGGATTTGAACCCGGTCCCCCTGACTC
>NW_010102586.1:40759-51830 GCF_000699245.1 Pterocles gutturalis
GTGTCAGAGGAAACCAGCCCAAAGGGCCGCAGGCGGCACCTGTTCGTACAGCAGTGTGTGATGCACCCCAGGAAAAAATGGGAAATAGTTGGGACAGAGAGCCTTTATCAGAGTCAGTAAAAAAATGGATTATTTTTCACTCGTGAGCACAAAATGCGGTCCCTTGGTGACTCCAGACAGAGGGATGAGTCACCGGGCTTGAGAAAATGGGAACTGTGGGGCTTTAACCAAACGAAACCCACTATTATTTTATTTTAATTTTTTAATTTTGTATTGGAACCAATATGAAAATGCACCTCCTTCCCAAAAGAGCTTTTTGGCTGCAGGATCCAGCCATGACACAGGGATGCAGCCGGGGCCAGATGCAATGCTCCTGCGGGCAGCCGGCTTTGCCTTCTGCCTTCTGCCCTGGGCATGGCTTCAGCTGAGGTATTTCGGACTGGCACCGCTATTATTCTGTACTGCAGGGAGCCGTGAGGCTTCACAGCTTGGTGTAACTTCACCTTATGTGTTCTGCCTTGACCTGCCCCGACGGCTTTGCCCATCTCCCTTAGCCCTGCTCAGGTGTTCTGCAGAAAGAAAATGGGAAGGTTAGGGAAGAGTGGAGAGGCCCTTCATTATCCACAGCATCCATCCCTCGGTGGTGAAATACGCTGTTCTCCTTCCTGTTACTTACAGAACTAGCATCTTTTCAGCTGCTAGACATGGCAGCGCAGAAGTGTTTCAGGACAGCCAGGTGATTCAGAGATGTATAGAATCATGGAATAGTTTGAGTTGGAAGGGATTTATATCACATATTCAGATTTTGAGGTTTTGGATTTGGAAACACATTTGTACTGTAAAACGGTTTGGGTTCTCCTGAAGAATGAAAAGTATGAAGTATGAAGAAAAGGGGAGAGTGCCTAGGCGATTTTTACTCTTGAATGGACCAAAACTTCATTCAAAGACATCATTAAATCAAAAAAGTTTGTCTATTGTAAAATCCTTGCCTTTAATAACCTTGTTGATTAAATTATCTTTGATCTATTTTTTGATGCATCTTTGATCCAAATTATCTTTTCATCTATTAAATGCTAGGCTTAGAGTAGCTTTTTCTTGTAACAAATGTTTTAAATTTTCTACCTGCAATATTTTGCATAAAGTCCACCAACCTGAGTAAAACATTCTCCATAAAGGTTGCAGGTGAATGTATATGATGTAGTAGCATCTCCCAGAAATTCAACTCTGTACTTTATGGGCTGGAATAATACCCAGCCATATTTCATAGGGTCCTATAAAATTCTGTAATTTGTTTCAGTTTTTGAACATTATAGAGAATTATTTTCTAAAGTTAAGGTTACTAATAAAGACCTTTTTTTTTTATTATTATTTTACTTTCTTTTTACATTTCAGCTGTTCCTATTCCACTGAGAAATCTCGGTATCATTAGTTGGCTTTTGGTGTGTATCTCTTCCTGAAAAAATTCCTGTATTTTTTCTTGAGATGCAGTTGGGCAGCAGGTAACCTTTGCTTGGCTGCTGAATCACCTCACAAGAGAAATCATATGTAATAAAATGTTTCAGCAACAGATCTGAATCTTCCAAGTGCCCAGTCATTTATTTTTTTTCTTAAATCTCAACAACTTGTAACAGTTACATGATTTTCATAATTAGCACAGTAAGTCTGGGAGCAAACCAAACTGCAATCAGAAAACAAGACAAGATGGTAAATATGTGGTTAGTAAGGGGGAAAAAGTTTGAGAAACTGTTAAAGGACATACTGTCCTTTGGGGCAGGAAGGGGAGGAGAATGGGGGACAGAGGAGAGGGAGAGACCAGACATAAAACCCCACTGCGGAACCTGGGGAATATAAGGTGTGTTTGCCATGCAATTCAGTCATTAAATAACACACAAGGGTTTATCTCACATAGCCGGTTGCAGCGCTCGACTGGTAGTCAAAGGATGAAATAAATATCCAGTATGTAAACCTAAACATATGTAAAATAGGTAAATACAGTGTAACCTTAAACATAGACTTTCTTCTTCTTTGTGTATGTGTGGATAAAGTCTTACATACGCAGAAACTATTAAAAGACTATTTCTCTAGCTAATTTCTAAGTAACAGACCGGTGAAAAAAAAAAAAAAGATCTGGTTTAACTGATTTTGGTACATGTAAGGGGGGAAAGAAGGTTCTTTTTTCCTGTTTCCTCTAGTTATAAAAATTATAGTGATTACACATCATAAAGCCTATCTGTAATAAAACGCATCAGCTGGCCAAGGTTTTCATCGCTCACTCAATAATCCATTAATACAGCAACGCTGCCCAGGCATCTTTATAATACCAACTCGGAGGTAATTTTAATCAGCTAGACCAGCTGGTATTTAACAGCAGCTGCTGGAGATGCCACAAATATACTCAATAGCTGACATCTTTATTTGCAGTTTTTCAAGGGGAGAGGAGATCCTCCTGTGGTTACTTATATTAAGCTTTTTTTTAAAATATATATAAGTATTGATACCAGAGGGTAATACCTGAATGAAGGAGGGAATAGAGTTAATACAAAAAATAAAAAATATATTCTTAGAGTCAGAGGGCTTTTTCATTAAGTCCTTTTCATAAATTAACAAAAAAATAAAGCATACATGCTGGCTTTGTTAGAGTTTAGAACCTTTTGCTGGTACATTTGCACTAATCTCAGCCAGGGCTTACAGCATAAATTGTACTCTGCAGTGCTGCATCGCCCTGTCTTACTGAAGCTTTCCTGTCTCTCCACAATATAAATGTGTGGTAAATAGTGCTCTTGGTAGAAAAAAGTGATGCTTGCTCACATGTGTTCAATTTTAACTGACATGTACTTCTTTTGTCCTCAGTTTTGGCTCTGAGCGTCTGTGTGCAGGAGTGTATATGTATCTATGCTTAAAGACACGGGTGTTTGTGTATAAATAATGCACAATATGTTTATTTGTACTTCTCATCTCTTATAAGGCTAGAGATGAATTCAGCAACTGAATAAAGCACCACTTTCTGCAGCAGTAAATGTGGAATACTATTTCACATTGGGTTTGGGGGGGAACAAGCAGAGGCAGTGCGAAGTTAACAGTCACAAACACATTATAAATAAAAATTTAATTACACTTGGGGGAGCTTGGCTTACAAAGCTCACAAATCCATAATGGAGCCTGCTGGTAATAAAGGTCTGATCTGTTTGTTAAACTCCAGTATTTCTGTCCTTCTGCATCTCTTATATGAAAATTCAGTTTCTGCCTTGATTACCAATTGCAAAAAGGACTGACTTCACTGGTAAACAGTTTTTTCTGTCAGATACCAAATTCCGCATTTCTTTATTAAGAAAATAGTTATGACTCTTAGGTAGGGCAGGGGAGGTGCCACGAGAAGTGTAAGTAGATCTGTTTTCGTTGACTGTTTATCATATGTCATTGTGGATGAGATCTGGGTTTAATATGAATTTGACTTGCTGGAGATCAGCTTTTGTTAATGTACGAGCAAATTTGAAGGTAGCAGCTTCTTTGTAATGCAGATTTCAAAAAATGCTAGTAGTTTAAATGGTTATGAAAGTGTAAGAAAACAAAGTATTAAACTTGTTAGAGGTGTAAGTGTTTCTAGGACAGTGACTGCAAAGAGTAGTACATAGTTTTAATTTTTCTTCTTTCTTTTAAATTCAAAATCTCATAGTTGAAATAAGTTGGTGGCATAAAGGAACAACCCTGAGTACATGGATATAAATCCTTAAACAAATTTGGGGTATAGTAGTCATTTGCAGGTACTCATTTATTAGTCCCAGTGAGTTACCTCTCTGTAGTCAAATACAGATCTGAGACTGTGACTGACTACTTCAAATTAAAATCCAGTGACAGAATGGATTACTGAGGTTGCAATTTGACTAAAAAATACTTAGCAAGCATGTTTTCTCTTATTTGTAGTGAAAACAGTCTGTTGAAGTTTGTTTAGTGTGTTTGACAACAGACAGTTTGATATATTGCTGGGCACAGCAGTAGGTTGGACTTGAGTGGTATTAGCTTTCACTGTTTTGATTAATGGTAATTGTTTCGATGAAAAGGCATGTTTTACGTACAACTCATAGTTCTGGAAAACAGAAGTCAACTTGCAAGATCTGTAATTACTGTTCTGAGTTAGCATATAAAAAAAGCTTGGAGAACATGCAGGCAAATCACAGTAGGGTTTTTTTTTCGTATGTCTGTTTATTTTGTATGGGATTGCATTTTGCATTTTGTAGCTTTTATACACTGCTTCTTGTCAGAGAAAATAAATCTTGGGTTTTATCTCTTCTTGAATGCTGCAATGTGCTTTAATATACATCTCTGGATTTCACATTGTAGTTTCAATCTTGGTATAGTGAATTTTTTTCTGTGTTTTCAGTCATCAGTAACAACAACAAAAGGTCAACTTGGAGACTCCCCTGTCTCCTCACATCCCCACACAGTCCTGCAGGGAAGGAAGAGATACCTGTTCATCTTTAAAATCTGTTTTCTCTGGTTAGAAAAACAGTGCCTTCTCCTGCTCTCAGAATGCATTTTCTACTTTTCCTAAGATACTTTTTCTTTTTTCTTTTTTTTTTTTTGAAAAATAAATATTTTATTTTCCCACAAAATGAAAATAGCTGATTATTTTTGTATTTAGGTAAATAAAAGATTGCAATGATGTGTTTAGATGTAAGCCAACACCAGCAAAGTAAAGGATGTCAGCTATTATTACTGATACCATCTTTCATTTATATAGTGCTTTCATCCTAAAAGATCCTGGTTTCTAGAAAATGTAGATTTAAGCCAAAAGCACAATTAAAAATATATCTCCTTGTCCCTGCATGTTAGCTTCGAAGTATTGTTTGTCAGTTTAACAGACAGTACCAAAATATCTTTTTTCTGCTTTGCAGATGCAAAAATGTACCATGAAATGAGTATGCTGAAAGTACTGTTAAACCATCTCTAGAAGAAGAGAAAATTGGTTTTATAGGTTCCTCATTTTATGACGTGCTTTCTTCTCAGATTTTAATATTTTGCAACACATTCTGAAAGAAGAAATGCGTAGATAGTGTGTTTCTGTATCTGAAACATTTAGGGGCATCACAACCTACCTGAATTGTTCCCTAGACAGTATTAAAAAGAAAGCAGTAATATCTAAATTGTAGAGGGAGGCAACTAGATTTCTAAGTGTGGTGCCAATGTTTGTAGTCAACAATGAGACATTAAAAAAAAATTGTAGCCCATGTTGATAACAGCAGGGTTTGAGGTTTGTATTATTAGAGCTTGCCTAAAAGTATTAACACACGACTCATATATAGCCTTTATATAAGCTGTGTTCTATTATATATTTTTGGGGGAAATAAAAATCTGTAAAGCATGAAATTGTGGTGTTACAAAATGATTATTTCTAAAAGTGAATTATCTCGTCTCATAGTAGTACTAGCTTGGATTGCTATGTTAGATGTCAGGTGGTTTATTTCTGAGCAAAATACGAATTAATAAGTGTAAGTTTTAATACTTACCTAAACCAGTGACAAGAAAATAAATACTACTTTTTATTTACCTTGCAGTTAACAACCGTGTGTCATTGTGGCATCTTTTATTGAAAGGAACTTTATTTAAGTAGCATAAACTTGTTGGATGGGCTTCAATTAAATGATGATTTGTTAATGCAAATGTGTAGCGAATGACTGGTAGTACATCTGTCTCTTCATCCATAGGCCATTACTGTGCAGCATTAGCCCATGATTGTAAAAAACTGGAAATCATTATATGCAGGTAGTACATATTCAATCAATTCTGACCTTATGTCTCCAACAAAATAAAAAAAAAAGTATGCAATGTAAATGATATTTAATCTGAACAAAAAAAAAGGGGGGGAAAGAATCTTTGAATATCTGTGATTCAAGCTGTTAGATGATGTGAGGTGACTGCTGTTTGGGATTGATTGTTATTGGTGGCCCCAGTGGGGAACAGCCAGCACATTAATCCTCTCTTACTCCTCCCTCATGCTCCTCCAATCCAAATAGTATTTTTGTTTATATTAGGAAATAAGTACTGTTCTGTTTATTTTAAAATTCCTTTTTTTTTACACGTCTCTTTTGGAGATTGAAAGGAAAAAGCTCAGTATTGATGACCAATGTTAGCCAGTTAAGCAGGCAGTGACAATTAATACAACAAAAAATCGTACAATTAGCTTCAGCTCCATAAGTGTCTAATGAGCCATTTGTCAGTCTTTTGGTGAAATAAACTACTCTATCTTAATTCTCCACTCTTGCAGCAAATAAATAGAAGTTATGAAACACCCGGGCACCAATAAAATATAATTTATTTTGCAGGGCATGGCAGAACTCCTTACATATCTAAAATGAGCATGTTATTTACAAACAACTTGTGATACTAATATAAAAAAGGATTTAAATGTTAACTGCTTTCATTCTGCAGTAGATATGTTTTCTTCCTGATTTGTTTAATCATTTAAATGTATAATTATTCCTAAAGGCATGTGAGTTAAAATGACTTCTCCTGAAGTGATTAACTCATAAAGCCAAAATGAACCTCGGAGAGGACCCTGAGAAACGCCAGAGATCGGCAGTCTGCAGCTGAAACCACAGCCAATGTCAGGAAGGACAACACAGGTGTTTCCAGTTGGAAACACATCCTTGCTGCTCTTCCCTCCCTGGCCCTTCTGGCCCTGTCAGTGGTACAACCACCTTTCCACAAAAAACACCACAGTGGCAATGGCAGTTGCTGTTCGAGTGCCAATGTTGGTGGTGATGGAGGTGAAGCCAACACAACTGGGCTGACAGGAGCTCCTCATACAGGCAGTTGTGAGCAGTCCATGGTAGCCCTCAGATCTCCTCGTGCCCTACCTCTGCCAGACCTCGCCAGAGGTTGGCAGGGGAAGCTGTGTCTGGTCTGAGGGACCTAAGGAAGGTTGTCTGCAGAACCTTTTGTTGTGCAGAGCAGGACTATTCTGCTTCCATTCTACTTTTGCATTCAAGTAGACTCTTTATAACATAAACTGGTGAAAATATTCCAGACCTCCTGAGTTCTTCCTCATTCATCATTTTAACAAAAGTTTGAATTTGACTCTGGTTCAGTTTTGTGATGTCTTTCTGGCCATCTGTCTTCCCAGTCTGGTTTTAAAACTGCCAGTAAGTTGGTATTTTTAAAAAAGACAGAAAGAAAGGGCAGGACAGAGCATGATGTGTGGACAGAGCTGAGTTAGTAGGTCTCAAAGAGGAAGAAAATATTCCAAATTGCAGAAGCCACAGGGGAGACAGCTTAGTTACTAAAGAGACAAGGGTAGAGGGATGCCATAGCTGCTGGTTGGTGGATATATAAGGAGAGAGCAAGGAGGGTGTATCCGTATGAATGTAGAAGGGGCTACCATCACTGAACTAGGCTTGAAGAAAGACTGAGATTTTTTTGGTAGGTTGAAATATATGCTTAGATAAGTGCCCAGCCAGTTCCATTGCTTCCAGGTGGGGATGTGTTGCATAGGGGAAAGCAACTACATTTTGGCATCCAGAAAACTGATTTGGGAAACCCATACAGCAGGTTTCAAAACTAGATATAGTGTTTAGTTATAATGGTCGTTTCAAGATGGTAGTTCTTTATACTCAGCCACTTTTACAAAGATAACAGGCCAGGTTCAGACAAATTTGAACAAAAAGAATCATGACTAAATAAAAGTAATCCCAGAAAATTGTCAACAGTTTCAATTCCGATGGACACTAAATTGATAATAGTGCTCTATATAAAGCTGGCACAAAAATAGTTTTCCCTCTAAATACAGTTATATGTTATAAATTGTCACTAGGTGGCAAAATGGGTGTCTGGCCATCCAGCCTGACGAGGCATAGCTGGTAAAATATGGGTCAATAGAACAGAAGAAAAGGAGACAGAACTTCTCCAGAAATTTCAGTAACAGGATGAAAGTGAGTCACAACATCTAGGAGCCACCAAATGAGCAAATTGTTGAGCAAAAGACAAATACTATCAGGCTACATGTGTTTCTGGAAGAGATAGGAAAGTGTTGATGCCATCGTACATGTAAGACCTCATCTGAAATGTCACGTGCATTTCTGGTTAACTGTATTCAAGAAAGATGAATCCAAACTGCTAAAGTATAGCTGTGAGCATCTAGCTTCCCCATTCTTCTGATCATCATAATTTTTCAAGGGGAGTTTAAGAGAGTTTAAATTATATAGTCAAGTCAAACAGAAGGCGAGAGGATACGATTGGTCTTGAGAGTGTCTGGGAATAAACATTGGGTAAGAAAGTGAGTGAGTGAGTGAAAGTTGTACAATGTTGCCAGACACAAAATGATGCAAAATGGGCTCAAGTTTATATACTGAATATCAGAAGGTTGTAAGGAGGCTGTAATTCTTGCTACCTGTTGTAGGAGTGAGGTTCTGGAGCCACGTGATGACAAGAGTAAGAGCAAGAAATGTCAGTACAAGATGAATCTTAATGAAAAGCAAACCTGTAACACATTAACTCACAATGACAGGGAAGTGAACTAAATGAGATGAAGCTCTTTTTCAGTCACTGAATCTGTGCTAAGGCATCTGCTAAAACTTTCTAGCAGAGCCTAATAAAGCCCTGCCCAATTTGTGACATACCAAATCACATTCTCCTTGCCTGGTCTGACAACCACAGCTCTTAAACAGCTGCTGGGGTAATTTGCATAAAGGAGATTGTAAATGTCTCATCAGAACACATGCAGCGCAATCCACCCCAAAACCACTGCCTGAACACCAGGAAAAGAAGATTGTAGTCATAAAAATTGTGTCGCTCATGATTTTAGATTACGGTCTCCACAGTCTTACAGCTTTTGCAAATACCAAGCTTTGGTTTAAAAGAAAAAGAAAAAAAGGAAGTTTCATTTACTGATACAGAACAATACAAACAGATGCAGTGTTGCACTCCTGACTCAGTCTAGCAGAAAATTGACTTCAGCAGCTAAGGTATGTGCTGACCCCTCCTCAGTTCTTCACCCAATGATAAGTGAATTGATCCAATTGAAACCATTTAGAATAACATTAATAAAACCAAATTATTTTCATGGTCGTGAAAGGACAACAAAGAAAATGCAAAGTAAAGTTAATGCAGTACAGAGGATTCAATAAAGAATAACAAATGAAGACGTTAAAACAATGTTAATTGTCTGTGTGCATTTGCTATGTCTTATGATGCATATTTTAGTAGAAATTAGTGTTAAAATCGTGCATTTTTTGATAAAAATCAGAACTAAAAGAGATGTACATGCAGAACTAGGGATTTCACAATGTGACAGGAAGTAGGTGTATACATCTCCTGAGTTTCCACTGTGTAGCTTTAAATTTCCACTCTGAAGTATCATTATTCTTTGCCTTGAATGAACTATAATGGAGCAGTTTGGCATGGTAATGAAAATCAATGTTATAACTATACAGTAGAAAAGTCATTAAGCTCCACAAAGTTAGTATCTACGTCAGTTAAAGCTACTACTAGCCCATTGATTTTGTACAGTGCTCAATTTGTAGTGCAGATTGAGGCTCATTTGCAGGGTACCTCCTTGGTTAAAACACCTCCTCTGGCCTCAGTTCCTGGAAACATGTCATGCTTGCAGCTACACCAGGCTCGGTTGCATCATCATCAGTAAGTACAAAATTGCTAATAGTGATGGAACATATTGGTGTCATCCTCCTTTCACTCCAGTTTTTATTTATCTGGGGTACATAAGTTCGTTAGCACCCAAGTCACCTTTGTCCTTGCTATTAAGAGTTTATTTACTATCTCTCTAAATCTGCATTTCACATAATTAATAATTTTGCATATATCTGTGCAATGGCACAACTGGCAGCAATTGATTCAATGCTTTTGAGTTTTAATACTCATCAGCACGAGACTGAAGGGGACTTGTAGTAAAAAGGTTATATAAGGGACATAACTTCAAAAAACTAAAAAAACTGAGTGAACGGTTTTGCCTTGTGCAAATTCCAACTGGTTTAGAAAAAGTTTATCAAATCACTTTAAAGGTTTGGTTTGTCCCTTTGTGGAGCAGGATGTTTAGTTTTAAGACAATGACAGTAAATCAGTAGTTTCAATGCAAGTTCAGCATCAGTAGAACCCTTGTCTGGCTGAAACAAGAAAAAGGTATTGTTAAAATAAATTTGTCATTAGACATTATGATCAGTAGATCAGTACTTTGGGAAGTTTCCTGAGACGCTGGGGAAAAAATGCTTTTATGCTGCACGTATCTTCATCTCTTAGCTAGTATTGCTGACCAAATACAAGAAATATGTACCTGAAGGTATATGCTTCATTTACTCATACCGGCAATTAAACAGTTCACAGTGGGTAATAACATAGCAAGACAAGGTAAGCAAGTAGTAACAAAATTTTTAATTGAAGTCGAAAAAATAGGCAGGTTTTCATGCACACAAGCTTTTCTTCCACTCTGAAGTAGACCTACCAAACTGAAAACCTAAGTTTGAGTTAAGGTTGTTTTTCTGAGTTTAATTAGTAAGTTATCAACCAGTGAATCTGAAAAGTAGAGGTTTATTAGTAGAGGAGTCAAGTGGTAAGGTGGTTTTTAACTAGGGATGGGAGAGAAGTAATTTACACATTTTGAAATATAAGGTTGTGAGAAAGTACAGTGTGCCATAAAACTGGTGGTTTTTTAGGTGTTTTTTAAAATGTATGCTAACCCCAGAACAATGTATTTATTATTTTCAAACTTTCAAATGTCTCTACAATAACATCTCTACATTTGACCAATCAGCTTTCAAAGGGCCTCTTTGCCAGTTGAAGAACTGTCTTATACTGTGCACCATCCTTGCCTCAGATATGCAGCTTCTTCCTTTCTTGATGTGTGTATGTAAAAATTGTATTTCTGAAGGACACATTCAGAATCAGAGATCGTGAGCTTTTGTTGTTTTCTAATACTGATAGCTTAACTGATAAATACTGCCCTCACTCACCTTAGGCAGTGTTAAGAAAAGAATGTCCTGTATGTGTATGAATCTCAGCCTCTGAGTTTGATGTGTGGAAAACCCATCATTTTATATATCATTGTATTAATGAAAATATTATTAAT
>NW_010102587.1:0-10458 GCF_000699245.1 Pterocles gutturalis
TTTATTTATTTGTTATTTATTTGTTATTTATTATGACCTTCATTTCCATCTTTACATTTTCATCTATGAGCAACTGAGGATTTTCTTCTGAGAGGAAAAACAGAAAGCCTCTGTCTAGTTATGTAAATTGTGTTTTCATCAATTCATGGGACATAATTTCTCCATTCATTGTGTTGAACCTCTTTTCTTAAGTAGCTATGTCTAAATTTCTCGATAGGATATTACTGTTGTAGACCTGTGACAACGATATTCCTCTATGGATGCAATTCAATCCAAAATAAGCACTACCTTGGCATCTCCTTGTGTAGTCGTCATGCCAGCTCTCCAGCTCACACTGGGCAAGAGCTCTGTTTCATACAGCAGAACTTCACAATGACTGTAAAAATTAGCCTCATGTAAACAAGGGCTAATTATTGAAAAGCAGTTCCCTTCTCAATAAAATACAGGAGTTCTTTCAAATCCAGAAATTTGGAGGGTTTTTTCATTCTTCCCAGGTCCTTTCTATAGGCATTCTGCAGAAAGCACAACAGAAAGATAGAGTTTATGCCTTTTGTATGCAACAGTAACGCACACAAACTTCCTTTCCACATCTGGCAGGCTCAATAACCTTAATTGTCAATGTCTCAGAGAACAGAAATTCATTCAATTGCTCGTTTTCTCCAACTAGTGACAACTCTAGTGCTAACAGTCATCCCTGGATAATGTCAAAATATTGAGGAAATATGTTACACCAGTGAGCAAACAATGAGGTTTGGAGATCATACGCCCTGTGCAGCATTTTTAAAAGAAATCACCCTTCTTTTTCCTACCAAAAAACCCGTGGGGTTCACGTTTACTCTTTTTTGCTTACATTTGTGAAAAGAACAACATTTTCCAAGAAGAATTTAATAAGCAAAAACAGAAAAATATTATCCATTTATTGATAACAGGGAAGGGTAGTAAAATGATGTGTTCAAGACAGACTGTGGTTTAGCAAAGCAGGTACTACTGAGTGCCAGATCTGTAAGGTACCAATGCCAATTTGTGGGAGGTAGTTTTTCAGTAACAGCGTCTGGCTTTTTGGCAGACTCTCCAGGCTGTTTCACTGACAGTTTCAGTTCCCTCTAAGTTGGTCACTTGGCTGTGTCATTTGTTGGGTGAATAATCTGCTTTGCTCCAAAAAGCAACATTTTATACCACCTCTCCTGATTCTTAGCTCCTCTGTTGTGTTTTTTATCTGTATACCTGCTTGAGAGCAATTTAGTCTGTGAGCAGTCTTGCTGGTACCAGCAGGATTACTCAGAAAAGTGTCCTGAAGAGATTTGTCAGCATAGATATACTAGTGTCATCATTCCAGAAAACCCTTTTTAGAAAGGCAGAGATTATATCAACAGAAGAGTTCTCTAGTGGGTAGAGCTAATATCAGTTTCCCAAATGAAAGAAGAAGCTGTGTAAACTACAAGGTTTTTGGTCTGGTTTTGGTTTTTGTTTGGTGTTTTGTGGGTTTTGTTTTTTTGGTTTTTTTTTGGTGTGGTTTTGGGTTTTGGTTTTTTTTTGTTTTTTTTTTTTTTTGCATGTGGACTTGCACGTCTGCTGCAGTGTTTTCCAAAGTATATTGATTTAGGGTTTCTGCCAGCACACCCCAGAATCTGCACAGGTGCACTTGAAAATTATTTTAAACATAGAATAACCCACAATTTAATGAGACAAAGAAAATTCAGTTCTAAGGGAACCATTGATTCGCAGCAGAATAAGAGGATACTGTACACTGCAGAACAATCTCTGTTAGATATCCCTGTCCACAACACAAATACGTATGTATAACTTCCCTTCAATTATTTCAGCTTCTGGTAAGTATTTCTCCAGCTTCAGAAAATGCAGTACTTATTCAATGCATTCAGACAAACAAAGCGAACTTAGGATAGCAAAATTTCCTTAATAACATTTTTTCTGCGTTTCACTATTAAATCTATTAATTTCTAGACAAAATAGAAATAAGAACAGTTTTTAAAATAAGTGCTTTTTTAAAGCTTGTAATTATTTTCAATTGTTGAACTAATATTTACAGAAGTTTAAGAATATGAAATTACTTGCAAAAATATTTTTATGAGTACTTTTTGTACATGAACTATTACAGGAGCTTGAGTCCTACAAATCAGTGGGTCTTTGTGAGGCCACTCTCCATAATCTTTGAGAAGTCATGGAGATCGGGGGACATCTCAGAAGACTGGAAGAAGGGTAATGTCACCCCCATCTACAAGAAGGCTAAAAGGAGGATCCAGGAAATTCTAGGACCATCAGTCTTCAGTCTCTGGGAAAGTTCTAGAACAAATCTTCTTGGGGACCATCACAAGTAAAATGAAGCACATGATTGGGAAAAGCCAACACAGATTCACCAAGGGCAAATCATGCTTGACAAACCTGGTTGCCTTTTATGACAAAGTAACCTGCTTGGTTGATGTGGGGGCAAGCAGTGGACATTGTTATACAATACAGATGTGGACAGGCTGGAGGGGGTCCAGAGAAGGGTCACAAAGGTGATCAAAGGACTGGAAAGCCTGCCATATGAGGAGAGGCTGAGAGTGTGGGTGGGGAACTGGCTGACAGACCCCACCCAGAAGATGGTGGTAAATATCTCCTTTTTGAACTGGCAACCTCCCACAAGTGGGGTCCCTCAGGGGTTGATACTGGGCCCAACGCTGTTTAATGTCGTCATAAGTGATCTGGATGATGGGATCAAGCATCCTTTGATGAAGTGTGCCGATGATACCAAACTCAGTGGGGAAGCAGACACTTCAGAAGGAAGAGCCACCCTCCAGATAGACTTGGGCAGGCTGGAAGAGTGGACTAACAAGAACCTGATGAAGTTCAACAAAGACAAGTGGAAGGTCTTGCACCTGGGAAAATATAATCCAGGAGTGCAGCACAGGCTGGGATCTGCCTGCCTGGGGAGCAGCTCTATGGAAAGGGACCTGGGGGTCGTGGTGATCAAGCAGCTCAATATAAGTGAATAGTGTGCTGCTGCAGCAAAGAAAGGCAACAACAGGATCCTGGGTTGCACCAATGAGGACATTGCTAGCAGAGACAATAAAGAAGTTATTATCCCACTCTACACAGCGCTTGTCAAACCACACCTGGAATACTGTGTTCAGTTTTGGTCCCTGTTATACAATACAGATGTGGACAGGCTGGAGGGGGTCCAGAGAAGGGTCACAAAGGTGATCAAAGGACTGGAAAGCCTGCCATATGAGGAGAGGCTGAGAGAACTAGGTTTGTGCAGCCTTGAGCCTTAACACCATGTTCCAGTATTTGAAGAGTGGCTACAAAGAAGATGGAGACTCCCTTTTTACAAAGAGCCACATGGAAAAGACAAGTGGTAATGGGTACAAGTTACTCCTGGGGAGATTCCAGTTGGACACAAGAAGAAAATTTTTCACAATGAGAACAATCAGGCATTGGAATAATCTCCCCAGGGAAGTGGTGGATTCCCTAACATTGGACAGTTAAGATTTGTCTGGACAGGGTGCTGGGCCATCTTGTCTAGATTATGCTTTTGCCAAGGAAGGTTACATCAGATGATCCTTGAGGTCTCTTCCAACCTGGTGTTCTTGATTCTGTGATTCTATGATTTTCTGTAGCAGTGTATCCATTAAATGTGTGTTGTCATATTTAGCTTTTGGCACTATTTGTGAAAGAGAGATAATGATAGCTGGAATTTGTAGTAGAAGGATTTACTTCCTGGTTTGTGTTTACAACTGTAAAGTATGTGGCTATTTTCCCTAATATTAATTTCAAACAATATTCTAGCTATCCCTAGTATATATGTATATTATTCTGGCACTGTGATTAGGAGAATGCTAAAAGCAAGGTTTGCTGCACTTTCAAATGCTGACATGCACACAGTCTCGGCTGCACGATTATAAATAAGATTTAAGGTGCTATGAAAACCTGCCCTTTGAAACTGATGCCAACATCATTATATATTCCAACAGTAAATAGATTTTTAAAAACTCCACAAACTTGTCTTTAGCATTTTTTAACATAGAAATTTTGAGGTTTTTGAGTAGCAGTGTTGAGAATGACAAGACAGTTTTGTCACCTCACAAATTATAGCACTGTTTAGCACTCTGTACTTTGTAATGCCTTAAGGTTTTTTCTTTAAAGCAACTAATTTATGAAATTACAGACTGGAAATACTTAATTGTTTTTACAATGACTGACAAGCTGTGGATTTTGTTCTGTAGAATATATTATAAAATCCTATGTTGTGCAATGCAATATGGATAATATGATACTAGTAGCACTTTATTTATATGTGTTTAGAAATAAAAATTAGCCATGAAAGGAGAGATTTGAGACTAAAAAAGGGGCTTATTCTCCAATTTATTGCTGTCAATCCTATACTGGATCAATGGATGTCAACTCTTTCAAATCAATGCTGCCATGGAATTTGACAGAAAATCTGTCTAGAAAAGTGTGATTTCATATTAAGAGCCTAAGCAGTGATGGAGAGATATCCATTTAAACATCTTGCACATCTACACTAAAAGCAAAGACAAAACTTCCCATCAAATAAGACCATGTTTATTGATCACAATATATGAGCATGGGTGTGTATCAGGAAAAAAACCAAAACAAAACTGTTTTCTGGAAAATAAGATCAGTCTTGTATATATAATTAGCATTGTGGATGATAATTTAAGTCTCTCTATAACACTCTGAAGATTTTCTGGGAGATAGGCAAAACAAAACATAATTTGCATTCAGCAGTCTTAAACGAGATGACAGTATTCAGATCACCTGTGACTGCCCAACTTGACATTCAAGAAGATGGAAAAAAAGAAGCTTCACCTTTTTTTGGGTATTACACTTGCTGAGATTATGAACAATAATGTAAAAAAAACCCAGAAGACAATGAAATTGAGGACCAAACTATATACTATTTTTAGGAGGACCAGCATAGTACAGTGAGACTAAGGTTCTATATCCCATTGTAGGTGATTCTCACTTAACCACCAGAAGTCTTGTAGGTCTCTTTTCCCAAGTGAAAAATTGAGTTCTACAACACCACTTCTTTACCACTTCATTGAGTAGATACTCTGAATATGTATTTATCATTCTTTCTCTATACTATCACATATAAACAAGAGCTATCCGAAAAATTGTAAGAGGTTTTAGGTTGACCAGAAGTTGACATTAAATAGAAAAAGTGAGAAAACTCATTAGTAAAAACAGGGAAAAAATAATTAACAAAGAATGAAAAAGTTTCATTTTTACATTTTAGACATAAAATCTTTCTAATTTCAAAACATTTTTCTTTCAGAAATTGCCTGTATGTAAAAATAAGAACACCAAAAAATAATAAAATTATCAACCTTCTTCTTTATAAATAAATGTTATATTTTGTTTCAGGTCAATGTAATACTGCGGTCAACTCAAACATAATTGGTTTTGATTTTCAAGTTGGACCAAAGAATCAAAAAGCATTTATCCATACAGCTGTAACACTCAAGGAATAAATTATTCTGGAGGACTTTTAATACAGAAAATTCAGGACAGGCCTGTTTAACACTTTCATTAAGAACAGATATAGCAAATATTTAAATGACTCTTTATCAAAAATAAATAGCAATATAGTGATACAACACAAAAGGTTACGAGTTATGGAAGAGAACTGGACAGAATTCGGTTCATGTATTGGTTGGACAATTATAGCTCCCAAGTGAAGTTAAACTCACTTTCAAACAGAAAAGAAAAGGGAGAAAAAACCCCTTTCAATTTGTTGTGAATTAACAATTCTACATATTAAACTGAAAGAAATATAAATATATTTAAAATTGAAAGAGAAAACGTCTTAATTCTTGTGTCAAGATTGCATGACACGAATGCATTAGGTCTGTGCTTTCAGAAATTTCTCTGTTAGTGGGCTTTCCACCAGGGTAGGTTATTCCTTATGAGTCACATTAAATTGTTGACCATAATATTTATATATTTAAACAAATAAAGGTTTATAATAGCTTCACTTATTTGTATGTCATGGTTTAACTCACTTGGCTAGCAGTAAAACACCATGCAGCTACTTGCTAACCATCCTCCTTCTGGGGGATGGGGAAGACAATTAAAGGGGTAAAGCAAAAGCAGACTAGTGAGTTGAGATAGTAACAATTTAATAGCTAACCTACAATAAAACTGAAAATAATTATGATAATAATGATAGTAATAATGATAAACAAATATACGAATATACAAATATACAAATATGCAAATGAGTGCTATAAAATGATACTGCTCACTGCCCAATGATCAAGGCTCACCCCATTCCCAGCTAATGATCCTGGAGCAGAGAGAGTCACAAAACCACAGTCCTAGAAAAGAGAAGAGCCTTAGTCTCTGAGAGAGGCAGGATACTTTTTTGCTCAGTAGATATTTAAAGGTAGAAGAAGAGAAGACAGAGTTGGACAGAGCTGGACAGAGCCATTTAGTCATATTCTCCTGGAGGCATCAGGGGCTGCAACACAAAGAGAACTTGTCACAGTGGTTGGAGCCAAGGCCATAAATGCCACTATCTCTGACCAGTTTTGCTCTCAGTTTTCAGCCATGAAAAAAACCCAAAAGCTAGATATAGTACTGCTGAACTAGTATAGTTGAACCACTTTGTTTATAGCCTTCAAACAGGGGCATGAGGGCTAGGGGCAGGGAGGACAGAGCCTCCTGGGGTTCTCAAACCTCTTTCCTTTTAGTCCAAGTGGCAATGCAGGAGAAATGTTTATGGCCAAGACAAAAACCTTTCAAATACAGGTTGATTCAAAAACTCCTTACACTACTACCTGATGAAATGCAGGCAGTCTGCCGACCATTCCACATGGACTCCTAGGTAAGAGGATCCTACAGTTTGTTCACCACACTCTCCCATGCATTTTCACCAAGCTCACAGCAACAACTAGGATAAAACAATTTCCAGTAAGCACTTCCCCAGTCATCCCCAGCTCTGCAACAGAGCATTTCTTCTGCTAGATGCTCATTGATACATATTCCTGAGGGTTCCACATTCCAGACATTTAAGCCAGTATAGCCTTTTTCTCATGTTTGAAAGTTTAAAGCATTCACCTCAGGCAATCTTCTTCTTACCCAATATGAAGTAATTGAAATTATGTCTTTAAATAGTTCCAGCTCATGCAAACGTATCATTGGAAGAGTTGTCCTCTCAGAAGATCAGATATCATAAAACTTCAATGTTTGCATCTTTTACAAAGCCTTCAATGAAAAAACAGATTTTTCTCATACTACATTAAACAGATTAGATTTTAAGATATGAATAAGATTAAGCCTAAAAATGAATTAGGAATCTTCACTACAAAAACCTGCACTGCCTACAGCAGCAAAACAATTTATCGACTATAGATTGAATCACTAGTGGCACATCTTTCTCAGCAATTTTATTATACGTCTCTAATTGAGAAGCTTACAAGTTGGCTGAAAGTATTTCATCCTAGTGTAAACTTGGCCTAAAAGTCAAGAAGAGTAATAATACATTTCTCTAACAAAGAGCTTAACCAGCCCTAATGCATTAGAATTTTAAGAATTTCTGAGTCAATATCTTACAATATTGTTACATTTCATTGCTGAGATTCAGGCTTGCAGTTTGGAGGATAGGATTTATTAGGGGATTAATAAATTAAGAGAGATGAAGGGAATTTCCCAAACCAGAACTTGAAAAATTGGGAAGAACCTGGGAGAATTTGAGATGGAGAGTTTTGTTAAAATTGGCTTTTTCATCCCTAGGCCGTATAAATCCTGTTGATCAATTCTCAAAAGACAAGATGACAAGTCTGAGAGATCATTAAAAATTCACCTTTCATTTGCTTACTCTGACTATGTTGATGAGCCATCACCTCACAGAAAAATTTATGTGCCTGAAAGACAGCTATTATCTTGTTTTTTTATCGTAAGAAAACAGAGATGGGATTTGAAGGTTTAAGAAGTTTTAAACGAAAACTAGACTTATTTTTCAATTTAAGATCTTATCACAGCTAAGGAATGGTATAAATAGATGTATTTTAAATTGATTCAGAGGAGACTAAGAAAAAGTACTCACATGAATTCCCTTGTTGTTCTGGATTGTCAAAACAAAAAAAGGTAGCCTTAGCATTAATGACTTTAGGAGACGTTATTTAGTAATTCACAGCAACACTGAGTTTATATTTCATATTTCTAAAATATTAAGAGAAAAACTTTGCTTTTACTCCATTTGTGAAGTCGTGGTCTGTCTGCAGTTTGATTTTTATGAATTAATGGAACAAACATAACAGTTTAATTTGAAGGAAAATACAATTTTTGACTGGTTTGCAAATAAAATAGTCCAGAAATTCCACATAAAGGAAGAGATTGCTGCCTAGTCATTATAACAGCATTGTAAGAGGTTAGACTCTTAAGTTTTCTTGGATTAGTCAATACATGACAAGTCTTGATATCAAAGGTTTCCCGACAGATGTGTTGATGGACTGTGTCTCATGAGTCTCCTGGTCCTGCATTTTTTCTCCTTTGGACTCAAGGCTGTGCTTAGCAGTGTTCACCTTTGTGCAAAAATCACTTCTCCCTACCTGCACCTCTTCTCTTAAAGCAGTATTTCTGCATCTGATGACTTGTCAGACTGGCTTGCTGCAGCAGGACAAAGCCAATGTTTCAACCCCAAGGTGTTGTACTGTTCCTTTTAATTTCCCTTTACAGTTTAGGAAGAGGTATATCCTGAACATAGCTGCCAGTTATCAGCAACAGCCGTTAGATATTATGTCACAAAAAACGATTGACAAGGACTTTGCTCCCCTTCACTTGCTCTGAATTCTGAACGACCTACATCCTTTTTTCCTAGACATCGAAAGATAGCCTGAATGAGAAAATGCCATTTTGTATAATTTTTCTCCTCCTTTTTGCAGAATAAATTCCATAAATGTGATCTCCTAAACATCTGCTGTGTGACCATGAAAGGTTGATCTGCATGGTTATGAATCTGGGAGCTGCCAAATTTACTGTTTGTGTAGTCACGGGTGCTAGCTCTAACTCCTGTACTTTTTAGCATAGGTCAAACAGGAAAATTAAAAGCCTCTGAGATGAAAGGCATGCCAAGAAATGCCCTTGTAAAATTGTATCCACATGTACATTTGCTTCATTCACATGTAGGTTTGCTTCTCTCAGTCACGAGGTCAGCAGCTTGGAGCTGGCTCTGCCAGCACTGGACCGACGGATCTCAAGGTACAGGGGGATTTGTGAGTTTCCTTTCAGAGGGAAACCTCGGGAAAGGGGTAAGCCGACTCCAGCAGCCAGCTCTCTCGCGAGAGTCTGACGTGGTGCTAGTGTTGCCGGGGCAACGGTGACCGCAGCCCACCCATTCGTCCTTAAACTCGCCAGTGGAGGGCAGCGACTAGTCCACAGCACACGAGGAGGTTCACGAGGCAGTTCGCGAGGGAGGGCGAGCCCGCAGGGCACCTCTGAGAAGGAGGGCAGGGCCGAGGACCAGCTGTGGTACAGACATCCTACTTACCCTCCAGGCAGAACGGTAAGTACTCGACTTCGAGCCAGGGCTGCAAAGGCTGCAGCTTCGGCTGGGGGTCTGTGCCATAAAACCCTGCGGTGAGTGATGCCTCCACCCAGACGGAGCTGTGGAAGGGAGAGGCTGCGGTGCAGACCCTGGATTGCAGGGGTGCCTGGACCTTTCCCCTGGGGCAGGGGGCAGACCTGCCTGCACAAGGTGTGCCCAGGTGGAGGAGCTCCTGTGGCAGATGGCTGAGCTGCAGGAGGCAGTGAGAAGGCTGTGTGGTATCAGGGAGGGTGAGAAGGAGACAGGCAACTGGTTCCAGGTGCAGTCTCCTGTGGTACCACAACCCATGGATAAACAACCACTAGCCATCAACCCCCCCACCAGTACACTCAGAAGAAAGGGTGGCCAGCAATGCAGACAGAGTGGAAGCCGGTAATGCAGAGGAATGGAAGCTTGCCAAGGCAAAGACCAATAGGAGGAAGAGGCTTCCTCCAAAGGCCGAAGTGCCCTTGCAGAATCGCTTCACTGCTCTGCAAACTGAAGAGGAAGGACCTGTTGCACCACAAGAAACACTGGAGCCAAGCAAGGCAGCCTGATCTGCTCCTAGCATAGCAACTAGCTCAACTAAGAAAAAGCGAAGGGTGATAGAAATAGGAGATTCTCTTCTGAGAGGCATGGAGGCACCCATTTGCTGACCTGACCCTCTCTCTAGAGAGGTGTGCTGCTTGCCAGGGTCTCGTATTAGAGATGTGACCAAGAGGCTACCAAACCTCCTACAGCCCACCGACTATTATCCCCTACTGCTGTTTCATGTGGACAACAGTGATATGGATGGGAGGAGCCCAAGGAGCATTAAGAAAGATTACAGAGCTCTTGGAGAGGCAGTAAAGGGCTCTGGAGCACAGCTGATTTTCTCTTCAATCCTCCCAGTTGAAGGGAAAGGG
>NW_010102588.1:0-8925 GCF_000699245.1 Pterocles gutturalis
GTTGTCGCTGCCCAGGTGACTGCTGCTGTGTTGAGTGTGGCGCTGGGGCTCCCACTCCTCCTGAAACCCCCCGCAGTTCCCTGCAGAGATGGGTCCTTTCCCTGGCACATGCAGGCAGCACCCCAACGGACGTTTCCATGCGTATTTCTTGACGTGGGACAGCTCTCGTGTTCTAGGCACGGCTGCCGTGAGTAGCTCTGCTCTGGACTTCGGGGCATCGATAGCTGCTGACAGTGGAAAAGCCTCTGGAGATGGGAAAGAAGTGTAAAGTCTCAATACCCACCGTACAGTACGGCCCTTTATCCTTCCATTGGCTTTGTTAGGTTGAGGGAGGGGACAGACAAGGATCGAGCACTTGCAGACCCAGCTAGGGATTGATTTGTGTGAACATCCAGCTTAATCCAAAAGGTACACGGAGATATTCTAACTCCAAATACATCAAATGAAGAGCGGAGCATGTAGGAGCCACACTCTGCGTTACTGTACAGCAAAAATATCCCAGAAATTAATTTAGAAAAACCAGTCAAAGGACTGACAGGGAATAATGAAAAAGAACTAAGATCAGTAATGTCAAGACAGAGTGAAGCTGAGAGCAGACAAAAATTCACGGTAAAGGGATCTGCGTTCTTACAGGCACATCCCTACGGGGAAGGCAGAGCGAGCACTGCGAGGAGGGCATCGTCGCCCCGGCACTGCAAAAGTGAGAATTGGAAAATTCCTCCCAATGAAAGTAAAACGATGTCATTTTCGTCATCCAAGTCCACAGAATAAATAATGGCAAGGAAGTATTTTCTGATTTTTTAAGTTTAGTTAGAACAATTGAAAGTGTTATCACTGGCAAAAATAAGAAGCCTAGAATGAGAGGCTTGCTTACAATACTGATTTTACCTCTTGAATCTGTTTAACATACCTCCATTTGAAAACGCCATGGCTAATTTCCACTTCCAATTTCCAATGCCTCCAGGATAAAATCAGAAAGCTGTAGACACACCCCTCTTTGCAAACGGGTAATAACAGAGTGCATACAGATAATAGGTTTCTGCTTTGAAAATTTGAACAGGGAGAGGATCAGTGCCGTACCAGGTACACTGAGGCTGTGTCATACTTGTAGCTACATCTCAGCAAAACAATCTTAAATTATGGAGCTACAGTGGCTTTCGATGTGTGCTGTCTGGTGGCAGGGCTGGGTTACTCTGGTGCACAGTAAAACCATCACCGAGGTGGCTGCTCGCAAAAAACTAAAGCATGGGCTGAAAATCCCCCAGCAGCCTGCACAGCTGCTCTTCAAGGGAATAATTGTTATTGTCCATGCCTACAGTACTGCTCAGGAATTTAATTTTCTTCTCAGCTCCCCTCCACTGTTCACATGGAAATAAGCCTCCTCCTGTCTGCTCTGTTATAAGAGCTACTGAGAAAAGTGGTTTTGTTGGCACAGGGAAGTTCCTGCTCTCTTTTTGCATCCAGCTCGCACATTATCACAAGCATGTACCAGCCCAGTTGCAGCTGGCATTTACCATTCTTACCAATGCTAGTGAAAAAATGAATGCTGTTTTATTCACCTGTGAAAGGAGTGGATGCCTTGGATAAATGAGCAATTGTCTCTGGAACTCTGCTGCAATATCAACTGTCTTTCTGCCAGCATGAATAAAGTATTTTTCAGCTGAAGAAGATCCTATGTGGTTAAAGATGAGCATTTATGACAATGCAGCATAGCACGTAAGGGTATTTTTCTCCTCCTCTTAGAGGCTTAATAATAGAGCTTGCATTGCTGTGAGCTGAGCACGCACACACATAAAGCGATTCTATTATTTTTGATGTACTGAAAAGGGTGCTGACAATTTGAAATTGGTTTCTCAGCTTCTATTAATAACTTGTAAGTTAATTTTGGTTTTGTTTGTCTTCATATGAGAAAGTTTGGATTGTCACATAACAGTTTGTAAGTGAAAGCCATTCTTTCCTGATGCCCGACTCAGCGTCCCGTTGGTGTTTGATTCACAGCAGACCTGCTTTGTCTGCCTTTAACGGGACTGCGCTTGACGTAGGAGGAGTGCTGTTAAGTCTGTCCTCCGTTAGGAAGGCTAATAAATGCATGATGTACTCCTGTTGTGTCATTTTGTTAACTGTGTTATGCCACTGTCAATAAAATTCACAGTCAAGGTCTGTAGCTCTCGTTATTATTTTAGATTGTTTTCTAATTTTATTTATGCACACGCTTCTAGCAACTAGACCGCTGCAGCAATTGCTTCCATTCTGCCTTGTAAACACTACAGCTGGTTATACATTGTCAGCAAATCTGCTGCATTAACTAACCCCCTATTAATTATCCCGTCAGCTCCTTCTCGCATCAACATCATGATCCTACATCTTGCACCCTCAGAAGTAACGCTCTTCTTCCGCTAAGTTCCCACACAGATGGAACTGGAGAAATTCAGGTGGGACAACAACCCTCCGATAGCAAGAAGAAGCCAAAGGTTGAACTTAGCCACGGCAGCAGTGCTGACCTGTCCCTCGGAAGCCACCATCTTCCCCCACGGGCAGGAGAGCTCCGGGTGATGTACGCAGGGTGGATCCGGTGAATGCCGCCAGTGACCCTTCCTGCGTGCCCTGGCACTGCTGTCCTTAGCAGGGCGAAGCGCTCACACACGTTACAGCCCGTTGATGGGCATCACCGAACGTCCACCCAGGCTAGTGCCCCGGGCACGTTTTGGCCAGGAGATGTTTGCCAGCTGGGTGTGCTGGGGACCTCCATCCACCTTCCCTGGGAGCTGGAGGTGTGTGTTTGGGAGCTGTGTCTGTGGCCCCTGGTCTGTCCCATGGCTGGAAGCAGAAGCTGGGCTCTGGCCGTGCCGCAGCCGCCATCCTGACCTGCCTGCGCCTCTACCGCTGCCGGGAACAGAGGGACGAGAGGAGGAGCTGGAGTGAGCAGGGGTCGCAGGGCAAAGCCCCGCAGCAACGAGCGGAGGATTGACTGCTGCAGGGAAGGGATGGATGGCTTCCGGAGCCGGGGACACCCTCCTGGAGTGTCTCCCCAGTGCAGGTGCAGGCTCTGCTACTTCCCTGGTCTGACTGCTCTGCTCTAAGCAAAACAGTGGAGGTTTGGGGTTTGGGAAGGATATTTTGTGGTGTTAGCACTGCGGTTTGACTGCCAGCCGCTGTTCTGCTGTGCATTGAGTGGCTCCGCAGCACTGCGGTCATACATGGAATCAGACAGAACGGAACCAGCGATTCAAGGGCAAACAACCTGCCCTGCGTTCAGGCAGCTGCCGGAGATGATCTTTGCCATTACACTCTCACCGCTCGGTAAACATGCCCATGCGGGCAGCGATCCCCAAATACCTGCTGCCAGCAGCAGCAGCTGCCATCCGCAGCCTGCCAGCGTGGCACGCCGGCGGCTCCTCCCCTCTGCAGATCCCCGCTACCTTTTCAATTAGGATTTTCATATAACTGGAGTGAGAAAATAAACTGCAGCAGACAGAGAAATGTCCTGACTAAAACCAGTGAAAACGGAGCTCGTGCCATTTCAGCATCCCCACCCCGCCAGCCTTCCCCTTGCTCTGCCGTTCGCTGTCAAGGCTTCACGTGAAATGAAGGCGTCAGCGTGGAGTGGGAAACCGGCGTGTTAGAAAATACTTTCTGCTTCATGTCTGGGGAGAAGAAAGCTAGGGGCTGCTTTTGTAAGGTGACGTGAGAAGCGCGGGGCTGGGAACGTGGAGGATTTGCCGTCAGTAACCCTTTGCCGCTTGTTACACTCAGCATCGTTACGCAGAAGGGAGACGCTGTCATGAGAAAAACAGATTGTTTCCCAAACTGCACTTGACTTAAATAATCGGAATGAGCTGATCTGACAGACAAGGGAAAACAGTCTTCTCATTGACACGGCGCTCTGTGTGTTCCTCTGCTGGGAGGCTCCTTCCCATCTCACGGCAGAGGCTGGGTTTGCAGGAGGCGTTTGCAGAGCTCCTTCAGAGGAGCTCAGCCGATGGTGGGAGCTGGTGATGTAAAACAGGCAGAGCATCCCCGTGAGCACAACGCCGGCCCAGGAGCTGCGCCGTTAAGCCAGCCAGGCTATTTCCGTTAGCGAGGAATATTTGGGTCTCTGTAGGATCCATAATTAGGAGGAAAAATTGCAAATGGCAAAGGTGGAAGCTGCTAACAGAGAGCGCTCGGCTTGCCTTCCCAGCAGACGCGGAGCACAGCTCGCCAAATCTGGCGCTGAGGCTGGTGACCAGACATTTGGTGCCCGTTCCGCAGGCTGCAGCAGCAAACAGCCGCCTGATCTGTGCGCAGGAGAAATGCGCTGCCTTGCCTCCGGGCTCCCAGCGCCTTCCCAGCGTCACTACCGGAGCGGTTGGAGCAGGGGAGAGCAGGCGCTTGGGGTTATTAATCCTGCGCTTTAAATCAGCAAAAATTTATAAAAGATACAGAATTTCCCTGTGTTTTAAAGCTAGACCAACTCGCTTTCCCTGATCGGTGCTTGGGAAGGCTGCCAGCTGCACAGTGGAATCGCTGAGCCTGGATTTCACTCTGCATCCAGCCCGTTACGCCGTCTTCGCATCCCTGCTCTCCTAAGGGGTGCAACAGCCATTCCCAATCTTTATTTATTTACCAGGGCTGCACTTCAAAAGAAAATCGCCCCGATGGGCTCACGGCACCTTTCCCTTTGCTGGTTCCCCTGCTGGGCACAGCTCAGGTGTTAGCGAGTACGGTCTGGTCCAAATTACCCAGGGAGGCTGGTGGGAGAGTTTCCCCCGACTCCGGAGGTTCCCGTGGAGCTGGGGTCCTGCCGCCGAGCCCCCGGGCACATGCTGCACCCGCAGCTGGCAGCTCTCGCCTCCGCCCCGGCTGCGGGTGTTTGTGTATATTTATTCTGCCTTCTGGGATGCTGAACAGGAGGAAGCCTCTCTGTAATCGATGCCTATCGATCGGCCAGCTCGGCAGTTGCCCTTTCTCAGCACAGCACCAGATTAGCAGCAGATTTCACCCATTTCCTTCACACTTCTCTCTGACAATAGCACAAACGATTTCTGCTCTGCCCCAGACTGTTTCTTTTTGTGCCAGCAATATTCTCAGGTTTAGGCTTCACAAAGCGATTCATCTGCTGAATTTCCTAATTACAGAGAATAAAACGGGGCCAGGACACAGTTATTGAGCAGCGCCATAGCCCACGGCACGAGCCCTGGCACTGGTTAGTGTCTCCAGGCGGGGAGGACCCGCGCGGCCGGTGCTGCCGTGCCTGGGCTGTGCCTGGCCTCCGCCGTGATCCTTCTGTGCAACCCGAAGCTCCTGCACGCCGGCTTCCCCAGCCCTGCGCCGTCCTAGTCAAAAACAGTTCATACACACACCATGGCCCCTAATTTGTTAATGTTTGCAAAGGTCACAGCATCTCCTAAAGAGCAAAAAAATCCCCAAATGTGACTTAAAGAAAGTTTTACTATAAAGCTTATTTCCTCTGCTATTTTTTATCGGGGTTTTTTTTTCAATAAGCTACTGTTGTTTTTCCCTTTCAGTTTGCTTCATGAGTCTTAGGGACTTCCTAAGACCAAAGCTGCAGAACTCTCCCTTGTCCCCACGCTGCACAGCACAGAGGCAGCTGATGGGGGTTTTTGGGAAGAGCACTAAAAACTCCTCCTCCTGCTGCCGGATAAACTCCCCGCAGCCGCCGTCCCAGGACGGGCTACCCAGCTCCCGCTGCCCTCCAAGGACGCCGTTATCAGAGGACAGGCGGCTCCTGGAGAGATTTTATTTCTGGACAAGGCTGAGAGACGTGGCTCCTGCTGCTGCCCCTAACAAAGCCTTCTCTGTCCCACGCTCGTCGCCTTTCCCTCCTGCCTCACTCCGCGTCTCTCCTCTGCTGTCAGAGGAACGCTGGCTCTGTTCTGTGCTGAGTCTCTGCCGTGCTGCGCCGGTTCGTGCCCACACCAAATACCGGCATGTTCAGGTGTGCTCAGGAGACAGCTAAATAACAAAGAGTTTATAATTAGTGTTCTTTGAAAACTCATCTCCAGGCCCTGGGGAGTGCCAGGACCTCGGCAGTGACCCGCCGTTGCCCTCTTTGGTGTCCCCCGTTGGTGTCCCCTCCTGGCAGAACCCCGCAGAACAGGTCGAGCAGAGCCAGGGACCTGGACCCAGGGTCTGCACAGAACCTGCATCCACGTCCCTGTGCGTGCATGTGTGCTTGTGCACACACAAGAGATGTGCTACATCCTCGTGTTTTCTAAGCCTTGAGCTCCCCTGGAGACAAGGATGGATTCTGCAATTAACGGATCGCACCTCCAGCAAGCTGGCTCCAACCCTGCCTCCCCCGGCCAGTGCGAGCATCCGTGGGGGGGGAAGCTGCTGATGTTGGTCTCCTCTTTGGCTCCCAGCAGCTTTTCCCTGCCCAGGGACTGCGATCACAGCCACCGGGCTTTGCCGCTGAGCAAACCCAGCTGTGTCTGAACCTCCTGCACAGGGCTGCTCAGAAAATGACACGTCTGGCTGCGACAGAACATGTCAGATACACTCAGGTAGTGGGAGCGAGAGAGAAAATGTTTCCCCCCCGCCTGCTCCTGCCCGTCCGACACGCTGCGGCGGGCGCAGCCCCCTTTCGCAGCTCATAGCGGGGTGATGGGCTGTCGGGGTCTTCCCCCCGCGCAGGTAGCGGCCAGCTCTGCTGAGCCGGGGAACAGCAAACAGACAAACGTGTTGTCCCCCGACTGTGTGGCATGGATTTCTGACCAGCTGTTTCACCCAGCAAACAAAGGCGGCTTTGAAATGGATGCCTGGCCTGGCCGGCTGCCAGCCCGCCAGCAGGAGACAAAGGCTGGGAATACAAATGCGGGATGCTGGAAGTGGGGAGCCAAGGATGCGCGTTGCCATGGAGACACGGCGGCCAAACCGGGGAGGAGAGGACCCACACTGGGATGGACTGGGAGCCACAGAGCCACAGGGGCACTGGTCCCCCCAGGGCCCAGCTGGACCCCCCAAGAGGGGGATGCACCCTGGGGGGGGCAGGATGTGATGCCTTTGCCTGGACCTGGGCTGTGGTGGTGGGTGAGGACCCTGCACCCCAGTGGGTCGGAAGCAAATGGGAAAATTAATCCTGGGCACTTTTCATAAATCCCAAAGCCCTCACCAGCTTTGCGGCGCAGGGAAGGGAGTGGGAAGCCACCCGTCATTTTTTCAGCAAGGGGAGCACTCAGGTGAGCCGTGATGGGGGCTGTGTGAATAGCAAGAGACAGATCAGACGGAGCAGAGCACACTGTCAGCACGCGACAAACAATACACGGAGGATAAGAATCCCCGGGGAGGCACTTTTCTAATAAATGACACTTTGATCTATAGCTTTAACAACTCCTCCCAAGCCATCGTGTACCCAATTAGGAACAGAAATCCCATAACTGCCCCGGCGGTCCCCAGGAGGGGCAGAGGGGCACCAGCACGGTGGCGCGGAGGCGAATGACGCATTCACTGCGCTCGCAGAGTGCCCGTTCCATCAGAATTCCTTGCCACCTTCACCGCAGATAACAATCACCCGCGAGGTTCTATTTTCAGTCCCGAGCCCCTCGCGCCCTGGCAGCGCTCTGGGCAGAGGCTCCCGCCCGGCCCCGTGCCCCGCGGTCCCTGCGATGCTGAAGGAAACAGCAGCAGAGGCACCCGCGTCTGCACCGTTAACTGTAATTAACTCCCTCTGTCAGGGCAAAATCCGGAGGCAGGGATTTTGCCGGTTAAATGAAATCCACGCTATCTCTGCAAATGTGCCGAAAGCCGCCGTGGTTTCCAGGGGCTGGGATAGCCCAGGATGCGATTGACACGGCTCCAAAGCCAGAGAGCTCCATCCCCCCAAATCAATTAGCAAACACCTCCTCCAGCCCTCTCAATGGCACCCTGCGATCGGCTGGCCCTGGGACTCATTCGTTCTCATGTAACAATCAAAATTTAATTTATCTTATTTCAATTAAAGCTAAAAAATTCACTGGCTTTCCATTTTTCTCATTGCTTTGCAGGGGAAAAAAAAAAGCCAGAAGAATAAAGTGACAGGATGGAGAGAAAGGCCTTTGAAATAAACATGGGCCAGTGCTGTTGGCTTTTATTTAATACGCAGCCCTTTCCTTAAAAGAAATAATTATGTTTCAAAACCCCCTTTCCCTGTTCCGAGCGCTGCCTCTTTCCATATTAATGCTATTTGCATGCGCCGTCTCCTCCTACCCTTCAATAATTCAAACCTTCATTTTTTATTCACTCAGTTGTCAGATTCATTTACATATCATATATCTATATCTAACACCCAGCTCGCTCCCCTTTTATTTTTTTAAACAGGAAATAGATTTCCCTTCTAATTTAACAACACCTAAGGGAATGGCTGGCAGGGAAGGGAACGTGACCCACGTTTGTGTCGGCTGGAGGGGATGCTGGACCCCAGCTCGATGGGAGGCAGGGATGCTGGACCCCCGCTCGATGGGAGGCAGGGATGCTGGACCCCCGCTCGATGGGAGGCAGGGATGCTGGACCCCCGCTCGATGGGAGGCAGGGATGCTGGACCCCCGCTCGATGGGAGGCAGGGATGATGGACCCTCGCTCCATGGGAGGCAGGGATGCTGGACCCCTGCTTGATGGGAGGCAGGGATGCTGGCTGGGGCTTGGCAGCCCCCCTGGGTAAAAGCCCAGACCCTTGGCTTCCCGCGGGAGCCATGCCGTGCCCCCCCTGCCCACGCCAATACTGGCTGTGGTTTGACAGCTCTGCCTTTATTAATGGCTCGATGCAATTAACGCAATTGCTGTTAACGCTTTTTATTAATTGCCAGGTTTGTTGCATGCCCGGTTGCAGGCGGGTGGAGGGAGATGTGCCAGGAGCTGGAGCAAGAGCATCCGCATCCCGGGAGCATCCTGGGAAGGCAGTGGGGTGTCTGCAGGAATTCTGCGTCTGCACGGGGTTGGGGGCAGCCA
>NW_010102588.1:9082-9402 GCF_000699245.1 Pterocles gutturalis
TTGCTCAGAAAACCCCAGGAAACCACCGAGTTGGGCACTTCCCTGTGCACGGTTGTGCCAGAGGTCTGCGATCACCGTGTCGGACCAGGCTGTGCTCTCAGACCTCCTGCCCTGACCAGGGAGCATCCCAGAACGCGTAGAGCATCCTGGGGGGGATAATGAACACACAGCGGGGTCTGAGCTGTCCCGTACGCACAGTGTCCTGGGAGCAAAGGGTTATGTTCCACATGGGCAGGCGCAAGACCTGTGGAAAATAAACAGCATTAACGGCAATTTGGAGGAGAGGACGTGAACGAGGACAGGGTAAATCAACGAGCCGG
>NW_010102588.1:9531-13613 GCF_000699245.1 Pterocles gutturalis
CCCCTCCCTCATTTTACACACCACCAGAAAAAACAGCGAGCTGCCATCAGACAAACGAGCCCTCTGGACCCCATTTTTCACATTAATGAGCTCCCCTTGCAGCTCTTCCCCACAACTGGGACTCTCAGCACCGACCCTTCGCCACCACCGCTAACGAGCAAAGCCGCCGTCATCTGTTCTGTCTCAATATCCATCGAGGAGACGGCTCCAGGCTGACGCGCGGGAGTTACCCCCACCCTCGGCAGGGACCCCTGGCCCCCGTCCCACGGCGGGGAGCGCGGGCAGGGCACGGATGCTCGCCCGGCAAACCCTCCCAGGCTTCGAGCATCCACCTTCAGCTGACTCCGTGTGTTCACCTGGTTCAAAATCACCTCTTGTTTCAGGAGGAAATTGCTTAGGAGACGGCTCCAGGCTGACGCGCGGGAGTTACCCCCACCCTCGGCAGGGACCCCTGGCCCCCGTCCCACGGCGGGGAGCGCGGGCAGGGCACGGATGCTCGCCCGGCAAACCCTCCCAGGCTTCGAGCATCCACCTTCAGCTGACTCCGTGTGTTCACCTGGTTCAAAATCACCTCTTGTTTCAGGAGGAAATTGCTTTTATTTTGCCCCCAGGATCCTCCCTGCAATCTTGTCCGGCAGATTTCCAAGTGCCTCCAGCGTGTTATTAAAATTCTCCCTGGGAATTGCGCTTTGCCAGGCTGCGGGGAGGAGCGGGAGGTGCGGGACGGGGCTCCCACACCCCAGTCGCTCTCCCACTATTACGCCTAAATTAACAGGGATTTTTTTGTAAACTGTAGACTAATTTTCTCTTGGGAATAGATCATTAAATTACAGAATACTAATGAAAATTTACAGCAGCTGGAGAGGGGGCAGGGGGAGCACTTTGGTGGGTTTTTTTCCTTTTTCTCCTGTCCTGGATGGCCACGGCCGCAGCCAGAGGAGGGGGACCGCCGCATCCCGGTCCAGGGCACCGCATCCCGGTCCAGGACACGGGAGCTGGGAAAGAGATGGATGCATCCATGGGGGCTTGGTGCAGGCAGGGTGCCGGCAGCGTGGGGCTGCCTGTGCTGGGGGCTCCTTGCCGTGCAGTGACCATCGCCCTGGCAACGGCGCTGGCTGGCGATGCGATGCATCACGGGTTGATTAAAGAACAGCGGCTGCACTCGGCGGGCGGTTTTTTTCCGTCGAACTCGATTTCTTTGGAGCGATGAGGCTCCGTGGATCGGGGAGGGTGGAGGCGAGGAGCTGCCTTTCGGGGAGGGGACGCTGGGGAGCATTATGTCTGAGGGGCTCGGAGTGAGGAAATGCAGATTTCTTTATTGCTTTGATCATACATAATTTAAATATTCAAACTACTCTGGAATTCATTGAATTATACATGAATTGCACAGGCAGCGTTTTTGTAACTCCTGAAAGGCGTTCATTCGCTTTTTTTCTCCCTTTAAAACCTTGTCTAACCTTAAAAAAATTAAAAAAATTTTTTTTTAAATCCAGTTCAGTCGCATTCCAAATCACCTTGAGAACTCCAGTAATCCCACTGAATGAGTGAGTGGTTTGTGACCGGGGTTTGCCGCTGGCTGTAGGTTAATGTATCTCACAGCGGTGTTTAGGGTCAGGCTGGCACCTAAACTGACCAGGTGCCAGAAAAAGCCCCCCGTGATCATACCGCCCCGTCGGGTGCTCCTGCCTGCAGGTTCCCTGCCTGCACCCTGCCTCTCCCCCCTCCTTGGGGGTTGTTCTGGGACACGAAGCTCATGGAGCTCAGGTCACGCAAGAGGCTGAGCCCTGGGGCCGGGCATCTGAGGGGGTGCTGAGCCCCTGCCCTGGCTGGTGACACCCCGGAGCAGACCCCAACCAAAGGAAGATCTCCCCCAGCCAAGGACCCCAAAGCAAAACCCCCCATCCGGGAGCCAGAGCAGCTTTTCTTGGGCGGGGAGGAGCTGCAGCCCCTCTGCCACAAGCTCGAGGAGAGGAGAGACCCCGGGACAACGAGCGACGGAGCTCCCTCGCTGGTCCCTGCACACACCGTCCCTTCCCGATCCCATTTTCCCTGGCACCGTAACCCCAGAGCGCGGGGCGAGCTGCGTGCATCCAGCCCCCAGCTGGCCCCTCGTCCCTGCCAGCTGGCCAGGCAGCCAGATGTTCGGGGAGGGCGGGAGCAGCCCCAGGTGTTGCTCTGCAGATTGTGCAGCGGAGCCAGGAGTGCTCCTTCTCCTTCTCAGGAAGTGCTGACATGGGTCAGACGACATTTTTCTTTTTGCACCTCGTTGGCTTTCCCGGGTCCCACCTGGTGCATCGCGTCTCTGCACAGCTGCCCCTGGGGGACCCCCATGGGGTGCAGCCACAGGTCCCGTTCAGCTGGGACAGAGCTGGGGTGCGTGCTCGCTGGGTGGGAGAACACCAGGCACAGCCAGCCCGACCCCCCTGCCTGTGCCAGGGCTCCGGACACGTCGGTCAAAGGCTGAACAAGAGCCACTTTCCCTCCCGGGCTGCCCTGCGGTTCCCATCACACCCAGTCACCGGCAGGGATGAGGGCAGGCAGCGCTCCTGCGGCACGCGGGATCCAGCCCAGAAAGCTCTCTGGGGAGCGGGCGAGAGCCTGGAAGAGGCGCAGGGACGCCCACAGCCCTGTTTGCAGCCGCTCCCTAGTTAGCTCACTCTTCATTATCCTTCTCTACCCTTTTAATTTCTCTCTAAACTCAACCAGCTATTGCTGTTCAAACTGAAATAATTAATTGGAACAAAATTGCCACTGTAGGAGAAAGGAATGATTAAACCCATCCAGTGGACAATGGGGCAATCACAGCCTAAGCATCTAATTAGGGGGTCAGGGATGCGGGATAATCACAGAGCCCGTTGCACGCCCAGCCTGGCTGAGCGGCGGGAGGGCTGGGCTTGACTGCGCTCCAGGCTTATGGTGTGATTCCTGGAGTAAAGATACAAACGCAGGAATAGATCATTAGGGAGTGAACACCCACCGAGGTCTGCAGGAGGAACAGGAGCTGCAGGAAGCACAACCACCGCCCCGCCGTGCGCTAGGAGCTGCGGGAGGTGTGAGACCCCTGGGTCCCGGGCACAGGGACTGGTGCTTGTGGGACACAACTAACCGCGTGTTTAATGGGGGAAATTAGCAGAACACATTGCACACGTGTGTGCACGCGTGTATCCACGTACAGGGTCACTCGTTAGGAGCCACCACAGGGAACCCCACTGCCTGGGGGTCCAGATGGAGCCCCACGAGCCCACGGCCATCACCAGGGCTCATGCCAAAAGGCACACAGCCTCCAAAGCCCAACAGCATCCCCCACGACTGCGGGGGAGTGACCCTGCAGGCACACTGTGAGAGCTGTCACAGGAGACGGGGTTTGCTGTCCCGGTCACCCAGGCCAAGCCCTGCGGGATGCATCCGTGTGATCCTGACAGCGAGGAGAAGCATTGCCAGCGGGGCCGCCCCACACCGGTGTTCCTTTCCTCATTTCCAGCTTCTGTAAGCGTTCGCATCCTGCCTGGTTTGGATCCCACCCATACAGACCCGAATTCCTCCTGACACCGCAGCCCGGTGTTCGTGAGTGTGGTTTACGCAAACTGGTACCAGCAAAGCGTGGCTCAGCCAGAGCTGGGGCACAGCAGGACTGCGGCAGCTGGAGATGCTCAGACACGTAAAGACAGTGAGAAACAGGGAACTGCTCCGGGATAGTCTCTATTCTCTGCTGGCTCTGCAGAAAAGGTGTTTGTCGGTTTGGGAGCTCTCCCTGGGCAGCACCGGGAGGGAGAAAAGCGGTGGGGCAGTGGGGGGTTCACCCAGCCGCCCTACTGGCCCGAAGGAAATGCCACCAACCACCTCGAGATGGTCAAAGCAGCAGGAAAACCAAAGAGGAATCCTTGGTTTGGAGGTGCCATGCCCTGCCAGGCTCCCAGGGGAGCCGAGTGACCGGCGTGGGTGTCCCCCCCCGCATCCCCTGCCCTCCCCACTCCCATGGAAACACGTTTAGCAGCCAGCCAGGGACCGGCGACTTCCCTTCAGAAAGACATTTTTCATCTCCCCGGTCTCAGCGAGGGCGAGTTTAAGGCAGTGTGAAATTG